>NW_007578256.1:237427-247707 GCF_000690725.1 Stegastes partitus
GCAATTTGGGGTTCAGTGTTTTGTCCAAGAACACTGCAGCACATTTAGGGGCCGGGATCAAACCACCAACCCTGCAGTCAGTGGAAAACTAATAGCCTCTCATATACCACTTGTGCCACACACATTTCATAATATTTAAAAATGTCCAATTTCATACAGTTCAAGCAGTGAACAAGTGACAGGTTCATGGGCACTAAAGGCTCACTGATGTGACGCATGGTCTGATCCCACAAAAGAGCTACTCTCACAAAAATTGCTGAAAACCTGAGATGATAGAAAGATGTCAGAACATGTCATGTCTAGCAATTATGTGAGTCTCAGAGCTGGACCATGGGGCAACTGGATGCTGGTGTGCTGTTCCTGGGGATGAGGATGCACTATGGGAAAAATCAACAACCACTATGAGGTATATGGTGTTATTATTTCCTGTGTAACAGCAGAACATCTGGCAGCGACATGTCCACAGATTAGTTGCAGTAGTTCCAGGGTCACCTCCTGAAAATGTATTAAGTGTTACTGTCCTCTAGTGGAGACGTTGCTCCACTTCAGTTGTGTGATGACCTCGTGAACATCTCCTTAGTTCAGTAGGACAACTTTAGCTAACACTCGAGACTGCGGTTTCCATTTTACTACATAGTGTGCACACTGTGTTCACCATAGTAAGAGCAGGCGGGAGCGTGAGGCCTGTGTGTGTGTGTGAATGGTGAGTAGACTGATACCCATTGTCCAGCATGTCACTGCTTGTAGCTGTCATTCACTGGTCTCTGGCCCTCTGCGGTTTCCAGTTTCCACCGCAGTGAAACCAGAAGCTGGTGAATGAGATGAATGAAAAGTGTGACACCTGCAGACAGAGAGGCAGCCAGCGTGTTGTGACAGATTTGGTTACTGCGGTCACTAAGATTGTGGCTGAGCATGCTGAGGATCCTCTCCTCACCGATCTCTGGCACACACAGGAGATTCACATATTTAGCCAATATTCTGTTAGCGCAAGCTTTGTAGTCCACCATTAGGATGATCCGTTTTCTACAATCTATTTGGTATATTCGTTGCTAATCTTTGGGAGGAGTCTGTGCCAGCAGTCAACGCAGAGAGCACTCTGGATTGATGCTGCTCAGTTTTTGAAAGTCCTAGTTGTGTATTTTATCACATCATTAATAATACAAACATTCTGTCAAAGGTAATAAAGCTGCACTACATAATATTTTTCATATATAGTGATGGATCTGTTTACTTATGTAGTGTAAAAAATACATATATACACTCACTATACAGGTGCAAAAGTGCGCCAGCTTCAAGTATCTTGGCATGGCCTACTTTACATGCATGAAACTGAGCTCTCCAAGCAGGCATCCGTGGACTAGAAAAGTAATATAATAACAAGAACTTTGCATCCGTGGTGTCTGCAGTTGTCTGTGTGCACGTCCACGTGGAAGCACCATCAAGGCTTTCTACTACATGTCTGGGAAACAGGAGTAGACTTGAAAGATTCTGTTCCATACCTGCACCTACCCCAACAGAGTCCTTCGCTCTGACTGCAGGTTTACTCGTGGCTCCAAGAACTTCAAAAAGCAGAATGGGAGGCAGAGCCTTCAGTTATCAGGCTCCTCTGTTGTGGATACAAGTCGCAGTCCAGAGGCAGACACCCTCTACAACCTAAGATGAGGCTTAAATTATCCTTAAAAAAAAAACAAAAAAAAAACAAAGCTTATAATCAGTACTGGTTCAGGTCACCCTGAACAATCCCTTGGTTGTGCTGCTATAGTGCACAGGGATTTCCCACAATGCACAGAGCACCTCTCCTTATTATTATAAATATCATTGTTAGCATTATTACTTTGACAACCAGTGTTCACATACATTTCAGTACAGATTTTATGTACAATCTCTGATATACATTTTTGATAGTTCTGTTATATTAGTATTTAAAAATTGCATTCCACTAACAATATAGCCAATGATAATATCAATAACCATACAACTTCTAATAAGCATGTAGTGTAGTATTGCAAACTCTTTGCTCTACAAATGGAAAGTTTGCAAAAATGTTTGCAAGATATTAAGCACACAACAACTTTTCAAGGGAGTAAAGTTTATTGAAAGAATCAATCTATTAACTTCACAAAAAAAAATCATTCAAATAGAAAATATCACATAGAAACACCATGTTATTAAACGGTACCATTTAATGGGTCTTTGAGGAGGCAAAGGGCTCCCTGTTTTAGGTCAATCTAAGTATCAACAACACAAACACTCATCAACTATCACAGTAAAACCACAAGGCATTTGGTTTGTGTCGTAAAACATAAATGCACCAGTCTGTATAAATGAGACCGACGCAGTAACTGCTCATATCAGTGCAGTTAAAAAGGTAGATCAAAGGTAAGAAAGTGCAAATAGTCACACTGGGCTTCAGGTCAGTGCACTTGGACCACGAGGGCTTCACTGAGCGTACTGAGGAGGACACCTTCCTACGGTCACAGTATTACAAAGTATTACAAATGACTTTCACACTCGACAAACATTTTCTTTTCAGCAGATGCAGAACAATGCTGACGGGCTCAACGTTAATTATGTTTGTGTGATGATGCTGATGAAGCACTGACAAAGGTATCGGTTCATCTCTGCAGAGGCAGCAGAACTGAGCATCATTCCACCTTCCCTGTCTTTCTCTCACACAGATGCTTTCTGTTTTAATGCCGAACACAAGTACTACAAAAGTAGGAACTCTAAGCGTATCTAGAGGAAACAGAGTGCAAGAATCATCTTCACTAAAGACACATTTTAAACACAAGGTAAGTACACTTAGATCATAGGTGCTTGTAAGAATTATATCTATAAGGTTTTGGTGGTTAAGATAAAACTAATGGGTGATCTGTGTCTAATTCATGCGTGAGCCTACAAAACACTTGGCATTCAGGTTTTCTTCAGCAGTTAAATTATTACAGGAGTTTAAACAGCATGGGCAACGGATTTGAGATCAGACACCAACTGATGTACTGGCACAGCCAATGAGCTTATCACTGATATATTAGACTGTCACTGTCTTTAAATAATTAAGTTTGACCAGCATGTAATTTGTTCAAAATAACGTCACTGTGACCCACTTAAAACACCTTCCAGAAACAACTCTAGTCCAGGAGCATTTCCACAAACACCTCGCAGACGTAAATTTAAAACATTTCACAAATTACCACAAAAATACAACTGAACAAAATTTAATTAAATTAAATAAGACCAGAAGCCTGAACCATAATGATGTCATCGGTGGATGTATCTTCACATAAAGGAGGAAACTAAAGGCCTCTGAGTAAAAACACCTCACACTCCACTGGTCTTTCACATGCTGGCTGTCTTTGCCTATGAGTAACATTTTCGGACTGAAGTAAATAATTGCTATATCCAGGTCGTCCCCTCGAAGGGCTTTTTGAAGTTTAAACACAGCCCCCACTGCATATATATTGGCAAATAATAGCTAGTACTGGAATATATGAATATGAATCCCAAAAATGTGTTTGAATTAAATTAGAAACAGCTCTACCAGAACAGAATTTGTCCACTACAAAGCATTGGGTTTGCATCTTGATCACAAAATGAGTTTCTTCCATATTGTGGCTGCTCTGGTCATGCTGGAGAGCTTATATATCTATCTGTCATGGAAACACCTCAGGATCCCCAAGAAAGACCTTGAAATCATTGCTGAAATGAGGGAGGACTGAATGACATTACTTAGCCTGATGCCACTGCCAGCTGACTCTGGACAAGTGGCACAAAATTATTTTTGTTTGTTCAAATGATGTGTTCATGTTCTAAATTATGAACTGATACAGAGCTATCAGATTTTTAAAGCGTAAAAAATAAGCATAGGCTTAAAAAACTGAGCTAGGTTTTAATTTAATTCTTCAGGGAATACTTAAACTCTGTTCTGATAGATACTGATCTAGCTTCTGAGAAGCTAAAATCCTACAAGCCAAAGAGTGTTTATCAAACCTTAGTGAAATATGATTCAGGAAAAAATAAAGTAAAAACTAAAGATTTGGCATCAATTATTCCATAAATTTAATAAATGTAACATATGGAAAAAGTAACATTTTCGTAATGATACACTAATCCAGGTATTGTATTGGCACAGAGTGTGTTCTAACATCCAGCTCTGACTACAACAGCCTGGTGGGACTTTGTTTGGGTCATCCCTTCTTTATCTGTGCAGATAGTGGGAGTCATAGTGAACTTTTAATTACAAGCCAATATCAGATCAAACTAACGTGCAAATCCATCTAACACAACTCTATAGTACATGCAATAGAGCACGCTGCACAGGTCACAAACTCTGCTAGCATGCACGATGTTGGTGTTGATGTTGGATGCATGCAGGCCAGGCAGGCTGGCAGTGGTGTGACAGGTTATATTCACGACTGTGCAGGGAAGGTGGACTGGGCTCAGATGATGGTCTTGAGCTCCTCGTCAGTCAGCTGGTTGACTGCCATGATTTTTGTCAGCTGCTCAGCATACCTCGTCTGGTCCTGCATGAAGTGCGGGATGCGGACATTCTCCATCTGAGCCATGGTTTTCAGGCGGTCCACGTCTTCGAACGACACCTGAGCCCAGAGAAAAAGAGAAGAGAGATTTGGCAAATTGTTACACTGCAGAAAATAAAATTGAAACACTTGAGCTTATAAAACATTAGAGCATAGTGATTTTTACTCTAGATTGCTGATTTAACAGATTTGACAGAAATGTTCACGTGCTCTGCGCTCAAACCTCTGGTGCTGCAGGGCTGTGATGGTGTTCTTATAAGAATTTCACTTCTTACATCACATTTAACAGTTACAGCTGGAATGAGCACCTGGATTAATCAGCAGCGCATTCAGCTCTTTTGAAGCAGAAGAACATGGTATGTTTGCTGGTCTGACTGGTTATATAAGCTGCGTTCAGCATTCCCACGTTACTGATATTTTACTGTGCCTGAACCACAGTCGTGCTCTGTGCAGTGGAACTTTTATTTTATGTATCTGAATGACACAAACAGCAGTGTTTATTCTGTTGTTGCAGAATAAATGGCAGAGAGGACATCATGAGAAACATGACACCGACAACAATGAGATAGTCAAAAGAAGTAGCTTTTAAACGGAACATAATTGACGGGTACGACTGATAAAGAATTCATTTACCTCCAAACAGGAAAGGCAGCACAATATGGAAGCCTGATGTGCTACTTTGATGCACAATAAGCATCCTCACTGAAGTGTGTCGGAGCTGGGGGCATTCAAAAGGAAGCTGAACAAAGATCAGCCTCGGCATTATGAGTGCATCCAGAGAGGATGGAAGTGCTAATGGAGGACGTCACTGGTAAACAATGATGCCCTGATTTGAACTTACAGATCAGGATCAGGAATGATCAAAGCACTTTTTAACAGATCAGTATCAGCGCGAACATAAGCCTGATCCGATGTTATCATGACTCAGTTATTATGTGGTGATTAAAAGGGAAAACATTTGTTTGTAGCATTGTAGCATTTTAGAAAATGTTTTTAAAGAAGTCAGTTGTGTCGCTATCACTTGCAGCTAATCCAGAAAGTCGTTATTCAACCTGGCTACTGCTGAGTAAATCAGTAGATGGCCCAATATCGCCTGAGACAGAAACAGCTAAGATGCCTCACCTTTCCAAGAGCCATCAGCAGTGGGAAGTTGATCTTGTCTCTGTATCTCAGAATCTTCAGGATGCCATCCAGGTAGACCTGGTCTTTACTGAAGCACCCTGCAAAGCGAGAGTCAGAAAACAAAACCATTAAAATGTGATAAGCAGGAATTTTACAAGAGTAACAGAATTGTTTTGAATGTTTTTTAAAAGTATCACGTGAATAATTCAAGCTAAGACAATCACTGATAGACTGCTATGTGCAATCATGTCTAACACTGGCTGCATACATCAGCAAACCCACATTTGAGTCTTTAATACCATGTAGCTAAATAGTGACCTGGCTGTGCCGTATCGATCTGGCCCCTCTTGGCTCGGACGCAGTAGTCCCAGCGGGTGTTGGGGTCCTGGACAAAGCGTCCAAGGCTGTGGAAGAGGTGAGAAAAGGACATGTGGCTGGCCTGATAGACGGTGTAATAGAGCAGGGCAGCGCGCCACAGTGTGGGGTCCTTCCTGAACAAGACGCTGTGAATGCTGGCCAGACCCTCCTCTGTGGGGTTCAGAGGCTTCAGGTTGTGCTTCTTTCTGCCCAAACTGCTGCTCCACGGCTGGTGACAGTTGTTGATGCCACGGAAGTAATGTGTGCCTGACGGACAGAGAAGCACGAGTTAAACAGATGTGTCCGAGTCAACATTATTAGTTCCAGCATCAACTGTTCCTCATGATATAGTGCATCAATACCAGTAACGGTCCTTAACTGAACACTGGAGGGATTTTATTGTCTTGTGATGAACTGCATTATAGTCAGATGTAATCAATAGTAATGGTTCTGGAACCTCACATTTAGAAGAAAATGTAAGCTTTGTGCTTCTACACCCACCGATCTCGTGCCTCAACATGCCCTCCAGCCAGTGCTCTCGGGCACTGGAGATGTTGATGGTCAGTGTGGGCCTGCTGTTCACCACCGTCATGGAGGCTCTGGACAGAAGGTCATCTGTCACCTGGACGACGATCTATCAGCACAAGAATCACAGTAGAAGAGTCTAACAACCTGCCATTTACAGCATGACTGTGTCATCAAAATCATTCATTGGTGAAAATCAATGTGTCATCTCTGACTGTGTTATTTTTAAGAGGATGTTAATGTCTTATTTACCTCTACTACCCACACATGATATCCCACAGTGTGCATGACACATGCAAGACAAATTAACAAACACCTTACAACGTGATTGTAAAATGTCTGACCTTTTTGTGTGGTTAAATTTCTCTATATAAGACACAGGCAACCACCTCAACACAGAGAGAACTAGCCTGACCAGGAACTATCTGGTCAAGGATTAAATCAATTCAGATACTAAGATAATGACATTAAGATAACAACTTTAATTTCAAGTCCAAACAATGACCCGAGTAAGGAAAGAAGTAGTTGGATTCAAAGCTGAGCACACAGCAACACCTTCACAGGCAACACTTAAAGCACCTCATCAACCTTGAGGTATGTATACTGACGTTTTATTGCAAGTCACAGGGCTGAGTGCCTATAAAGCAAAAATTGCAGTGATTCAAAAGTTACAGGAGGTCGTTATGCATTAGGAATGCTAAGTAGCTGCCACAAACTTAAGCGTATATTTGACAAACTAAAAACAACTTCTTCAAATTAGATTAACAACTTTCATACAGTGGTCACTGTGCACATAAGATGACAAGACATTCACCTTGTGGGGTGTTGTGGGCTCTACAGATCTGCATGTTTGACATAGAAAAGCAAAACTGAGCACTATACTTTGGCAGAGGTCATATTTACTGCATGGCTGTCGTACTAAAAACAAAAATGCTTTCTATGCAGTTTGGTCTGCAAGTCATTGTACTCAAAAGCAAAATGTGCTTTTCTAGTCCTTTTAATTTAGCTTGAAACATTTCTACATCTAGTTTTCCAAAGAAATAGCATTAAATAAAGGAATAAGAACACAGACTGACAAATCCAAATGTTTGGAGTGGCTTCTCCTTTAATGCAGTTCACGCCAGAATATTTTCTTTCCACTAACTTGTGTGTGTAAACGCACGAGAACGTGGCTGAGCATACACGAGGTCTGTGTATATGTGTTCAGTGGAACATTATTAATTTGGTGATGTAACATGCACTTGTTTGGTTACATAAATACAGCTACACACAAGCAAGGAGCAGGACGACCTCAGCGAAGTGGTGGCTTTTTGCAACACTATTCCCTGGAGCGCATTCACTTTGACAACCTGCTGTCTGCTGTTCTGTAATGATGGTGTTCAAATCCACCATGGCACACACTGCAGAGGGCAGCCACGGAAAGATATCACACTCCAAATACAGCCTTGTGATGATGATTTTACTGCATTTAATATGTTCTACAGAGGGAATGTGTTGTGCTTGAAATAAACTAGAAAAAATAGAAACTGTAACACCAAAAGGATGTGCAAATAAAAAGCAATGCATCACCTTCCTTCCTCATCCAAATCCTGAGAAGCCTGTCCTCTTACCTCCCCCATGCAGCCTTCCTTCTCCATGTATTTCTTGACGTTGTGCCAGATGCGACTTTTGGTGAGGAGGTTGCCCCCAGTAATCTGCTCAAACTTCTCATAGCTGCCGTATCTCTGCAGGGCGAGCTCCATGATGTGAACTGCCTGCAAGAGATGAGAAAATCACAATGCTAAACTGCCTGTGACTAATGCCTGTCCTTCACGCTTGCTTTAGACATGCAATGCTTGCCAATGATATTACAGCAGGGCTCCAGAATGCCATCATTTCGGTCACACATGCAACCAAAAATCTGTCAAGTGCGACTGAACATTTTCATTGGTTGCACCAGTGTGAATTTAGCAGGTCTGTCTGTGTGTCTCTAGGCAGTAAAAAAGTTTTTTAAAAAAACATGTTCTTAAATGAGCCAGTGTTATTCAATATGAAGCAGCAAGATATTTTATTTGTCGTCTATTTGGGCTGGTAAATGCTTCGGGCTTAAATAACTCTGACCAAGATGCACAGGGTTCAGGCTTTTCTAGGTTAAAGCCAATTTGTCAGAGCTCTCTGGCAAACAATATAGCAAAGACACAATAGCTAAGCACAACTTAGGTCAGCAGGTTTGTTACTAGTGTCACACATGGGAAAATAGCAATACACAATTTAGCTTGACTAATAAATAAAATATTATCTTGACGACATTAAATCCTGGATTGTTGAGAACTTTCTTCAGTTCAAGCAGCCAATGGCAAAAAAACAACTCCACTAGTCAGACCTAACACTAGGTTTTCATTTATTCCTGCTGTCTTCAGTTATGTGGCTCAGGCTCGTATAATAAAGAGATTTTATTACGGGAGTCTTGCCTTGCACTACTTTAAACCTTGAAAAGATATGCTTCTATAACACTCTGGCTTGCAGTCTTTCTTTACATTAAATGAATTCATGCTACACTAAATACTGTAATTTACTCTACCGAGTATTAGTGTCCTTCATTTTATTTGGCAAACACCATAATTGCCATACTGTGAGGCAAATGTGATTCAAGTGGCTACAGTCTACTTTCAAAGAGCTCATAGCGAAGGAAAATGTGACAAACTAGGGCAGACTCCAAGGAAAAAAAACATGAGCATCCTCTGGAGGATTATCTTACTGCATTTCCTGCTGAGCTCCCCGACTTTTTCCTTGTCTTACTATCGGAACACTCGTGTTACAAAAACAGCCTGCAACAGAACACCACAGGGCTGTTTTCCTGTTCACGAGAAATACGACTGATCCTACAGACACTTCACTGCATTCATCTGTCGGAGAACTGATCAGGACGTGGATTTGAGTTCTCACCAATATCTTGGAGAGACGTTCACTAAGTCTGCAGATGAGGCTGTTTTTAGTCACTTTTAAATGAACCTTCACTATAAACTCATTCATGCCAGCCACTTTCCACTTTCACTTGAACACCAGGCTCGGCACCATCAGCGCTGATCTGTTCTGACGCTAAACAGCTTTGGCAGCAAGTCTTTGTGATGGCAGCATCCAACTTGCTTGCTTGCTGGCATGTGGCATGAGGTTGCTGATCTCAAACCAAACAGCTCAGCACCAACCTCGTGCACTGGGGAGGTTGTTGTAGTGGTGATGAATGACCTGCCACTGCCTCTGGGCTTGATTTAAGGGTACTTTTGCACTTCCATTGACTGCTTGTACTTTGCATGCAGGCAAGCAAATTTCAAGTTTCTGTAACCCATTTATACTTATATTGTAGTTTTTGTACTTACATAGAGACCTTAACCAGGTGAATTTGTATAATATAACACTGTATGGTGTTAAATCTAATAATTCAATTAGTTAAGTAAATTTGTACCTTTAATCTTATTTCTTTATTGGTAAGCACTGTGACTCAATGTTGGTTGATTTAAATGTGCTTTATAAATAACACTGACTTGACTGAGATAAGCCTGTGTTGGGTCTGAACAGGCCCAAAGGTGATGTTTACCCTGGCTTTGCATCGCTGGTGTCATAGGATTACCACGGGGCTATTACTGTTAACTCTGACTCTGCAGCAGACACCATTGAACTGTGTTTCGGACATAACTAATTATTTTTATGAACGCAAGCTTCAGAAAGTCCAAACTCTTCCAGTAACCATGTCACAGTCACCTC
>NW_007578256.1:248711-251416 GCF_000690725.1 Stegastes partitus
CGTGCCAGGACAAGCGGAGAAACAGGGTTGCTGTACTCAAACTGTGGGTTGTAGCTGAAGTCAGACTTAAAAAACTTGGCCTTCTCTTTCTCAACGTTGGATGGTTTGATGGCTGTAAGGATGCAGAGCTTCTTGGCATTTTCCACCTCCCGTGTGATTGTCGCTTTGTGCAAAGAGGGAAGTTTGGTGCGAGGCGAGTTAGGGATACACGCCTTCCTGAGCTGCAGAGCTGCACGAGGGGTTTGGCCCATCGTGTTGCTCACGACTGCGATGTTCCGCGCTGGTTTAAGGAGACTGGAGTGGCTACATGAGAGGACACGAATTGTCTGGGCAGGTTTACTGCCACTTTCTGGAGCACGTGCCTTTCTAGGAGCCATGCCTGGACGGTTTCGTTTGCTAAATGTGATGCCACATTTCACTGCTGTCTTTGGCCTCTTGTATGGGGACTGCTTTTGGCTCTTCTTCTCCTCTTCCTCAGCCTGCAGCAGGACATTATAGCTGTTAGAGCCAGCGCTTAAGAGGTCTTTGAGGACAGTGGAGGAAACCTTTTCCAGGTACACTTGGCTTGGACTCACTGCCTTGCCACCATAGTTTAAGATGTACTTCTTAGACATTTCTTCTTCAGGCCAATGGAGTCTCTCTGAAAGAAGAGAAGACACTGAATGTGTTGGATGCTTTCTTTAGAATCATCTTCACGTGCAAATCTTTTAATAGGTAACCAGATAGACTAATCTTCTTGTCAAGGTTAGATAAAATTAACTCGCAAACACTGTGATTACAGCAAACCTGCACACAACACTCTAGGCATTATAACAGTCTTTTGCCACTTCCAAGTTGTTTTTTTTTGCAATCATAGGGATCTGGGATCTGACTCAATGCACCTAATTGGACTCGCATTGGACTGCTATTATGTCAGCAGTCTGTGGCTATGAACCACTGAGTTTCATGAGTCAGTAGGCTGCTTTCACAGTGAAAATTATTCTCTTCATGTCTCCAGAGACTGCCAGTATAGAGTGCAGGGCTCTGCGATTTCCACTAAGGTGACCTGGCCATCATCCCAGTCAGAGAAAGCTTTCCGTTCAGACAGGAGCACTGAGGCGGAATTCACACAGCCACAAACTGGACAGCACCAACTAATGAGCTCAGCTGCACAGTAATGAGTGGAAGGAAAAATAGTACAAATTGGAGCTTCAATGGCTTGCTCAGCTACCAAGTCAAATACTATTACCTAACACATCAGCTCATCATTCAGTTTCCTCTGACATGACAGGCAACAATCACATCATACTGTAGGAAATACAGGAATCAACCAAGGAGTCAACCAAAACATCCATTTAGTGAATTTTGAACAAAGTTGTGCGAAGTTAACTTGTGACATTTTCAAATATAAAGTTAAATACACTCCTATGCAGAACAAAATGAATCAAATGCACAAATTTCCAATTTATCCATCACCCTTATTCAAAAAATATGAAAGCTCTGATGTTACAACATAGCATGAAGGTTCAGCAATGAGTGAGCTCATCCATCCGCCTGTCAGGCTGCTGTTCAGGCACAAATGCGTGGGATACAGGAGCGCTGTACAACACAGTGTAGGGTGTGTAATGCAATATCAATGGAGAATAAATAATACATTCATGCTGTGTGAAAATATCTAACATTTCTTCGTGTTTTAGTTAGGGTTTTCTAATTAATAATAAGCTAATGTGACAGCCTTAATCTTTAACTACCGCTAGTTACAACAATAATAATAATAAAGAAGTTGCCGTTACTTCTAAAGGGATATTGCACAAATGTTTCTGATATGTTGTAAGATAAATATAACGTTACCTGTTACTTTGATTGACTCCAGCATCCTCTGGTAAGTTCTCTGTGAATCTAAAATGCCACCGTGCTGCTCGAAGAAAACAAACGTTACTTAGCAAAGTTAACCTAGCTAACTAGCCGGCTAATGTCCAAACATGAAATCCGACGATGACAGCGACCTGTCGTGGTTATATGTTACGACAGGCACTCATATAATTTTCATATTTTGTAAAAAGGCTACAGTGGAGCTGACATTGACGTCCCGCCTACACTAAACCTCAGCCGAACGAGCCCAACTGGCAGCAGAGAGCCGAGCTGAGCGATACCGACCGCAGCTGATCTGTTTCCATGGTTTCGTCGGTGACGACGCATGTATGCACAAAGGACTCATGGGAAATGAAGTCCTTCCGAGGATATACAAGGGTTGCTCTTATATGTTGTGAGCAATTTTAATGGTAAATATTTTTTTTCTTTTAATACAAAATGAAGTGAAATTATAAACTGCAATTTTATACAGTCGTTGACAAAAGTTTACATACACTTGTAAAGACCTTGTATATCATTGCTGTCTTGAGTTTCTAATGACTCATACAGCTCTTATTTGTCTATGATGGGACATGCTCAAGTCACTAATTTGCTTTCTCAGGTCTTTGCCAAGCTCCTTGGACTTTCTGCTGTAGTGCTTGTGGATGAATCTGCATAGTTTACCAAATGGCCCCATTTAAATTGGCTCAGAGAAGTCGGATGTAGTCAATTGTAATCACTCACAAGAAGTTAAAGGACCATGCCATTTAGAAAATTTGATTACCACTGCTTTTTACATCAACAAAACTAAATAATTCAAGTTGATGCCTGTATGGTGATGTGCATGTGTTTCCATGATTCCATCATAAAAAAAA
>NW_007578256.1:251641-274595 GCF_000690725.1 Stegastes partitus
TTACCACTGCTTTTTACATCAACAAAACTAAATAATTCAAGTTGATGCCTGTATGGTGATGTGCATGTGTTTCCATGATTCCATCATAAAAAAAATTAGGAGTTGTAGGAGTCACTGTAAACTCAAGACTGTCATGACATACAAGGTCTTTATGAATGAATGCAACACTTCAATACACGACTATACATTTCATGTGGATGGCTTAAAATTGCCATTTAAACTATATCAGCTTGAATGAGTCCGTTCATAAATGTTGTTTCAGTGGGTTTTTCTATGAAGCTGGCATCCTTCTTGGTATGTGCTTCTATTCAGAGCTTTGACTGCTGAATTTTGGCACGTGATCAGCCAAGTGTAATCCACAGCAATATTATGCCAGTATTCTTCTGTCTGTATTAATGCTGACTCTGTATGAGGACCGTGGCTGAGCTGATGGTAAGCTCAGCCTGTCAGCAAAGAAAGTGACAGCATCAAATCAGTGTCTATCATATTGAAGAGAGAATTAATAGGGATCATCCCATGAAAAATCAATGATTGTCTCCCTCCTGTTAAACTGTAAGTCAGAAGATGTTGTCAGCCTTTATGCAATATCTCATATCATATCATTCAGACCCTAGTGATGAGCAACCAAGTCCTGTTTTTATTGAGCGCATTTTATTTCTATAACCAACTCTGAGTAAGTAATAGAAACACGCGTTGGTACCCTGGATGTGTCATCTGTTTCCTGATTTTTCAATGGCCCCCTGAAACATACTTTTGAAGGTTTTCTCCAGTAAATTATCAGAAAAACAGCAACACAGCAGGGGTTCTAATGCTTGCTTTTATGATTCTATGTCATAGACAATAAACTGCTACAGTTGTTTGGCGTTAGACTCTGACACCTGGAGTAGATGTGGAAATAATTTGGTTGGTTTCATGTGTCTTTGTCCTGTACTTGTGAAGTTATGAGGACTCGAACTGGACAAAGTAATGCAAATTGAAAAGCAAAAACTTGACCTACCACTGGATTTCAAGGGCCAGTAAAAAGAAATCATAGTATGAAGATAAAATTTTGCATTTGCTTGTCTTAGATGACCTGCCACAATGATAACCTTCACATCATACAACGGCTCTGAGGTGGAAGGATTTTGAGGAGAAAAAAATGGGAAAAAAGTTGGCATCATTCACTCATAAATCATCATATTCTACACTGGTCATATTAAGTGATTCTAATGAGCATGAAAATTTAAATATTTTTCATTGATTCCACTGCACACAGGCATATTACTGTAAATTCCCGGTGATGTTTTCTTGTTAATCTAAATAACATATCTGTGTTTTAGGACTAAGAGTCTAACTCTTACAAGAAAACTCACTGACATTTTTTGAAATTTGGAATATGCTGGGCTGCTTTCAAATATGTGTGTAATATTATTTTTATCCTTGATAGATGAAAGTCAGCGTAGGCATCTGATCTACATCTCTGCCATACATTTTTAGCAAGACAATTGTTCTCCTGAGTGAATAACAGACTGTCTTACAAATTCAGCTTTCTTTTTGAAGACCATAAGAACTGTTCAGAACGGGATGTGAATAGGACACTGCAGCACTGACACACTGCAGATCGAACAACTGAAGCTGTATTTGCTATGCACAATGTTTTATTTATTACTTCAGCTTTTGATGAGTCAATCAGTCCTCATCTTCAAGTCTCTCCCATCTAGAAGTGGCACGATGGTTTAAGAAGTCACTGACATAAGTGCTGATTTTCTTCATTGCTTTCATGGTTTGCTTCTGTTTCTTCTCTGATACAGGAGGTGTCGCTCCTTCCTGGTCTTCAGTTTTCTCTTTGCCAGCCTGTGTTATGTTGTTCCTCCTATTTCCTGCCTGCCCATGCTTTCCCTTCACTGTCCCCAAAGACTCCTCATCTTTTGTTCTGTCCCCACACAGACTTTCTTCGTCTTCCATGGTGAAGCTGGGGTTTATATAACAGTGATTCCTTCTACATTCCTCCTCTACTGATTCCTTCACTAACTGGCTGTTGTCACAGACAGGGGCGACATCCAATGGAAAGTTTTGGCTTTCATCACTGGGGGCATTACTGAAGTCATCACTAGTTTCAGTAATACTTATGAAACAATCACTGGAGTCACTGCTACTGGAAGGAACCGACAAAGTCTTCCATCTACCCTCTTGCTTACATTTCCACACTATGAAGACAGACAGACAGACAGACAGTCAGATAGATAGATGGAGTAGTATATTGATTCCCTAAAAGAGAGTACAGAACTGCAGCAAATACACCGCTATTATCAGAGTGTGTTTCAGAAAAGATAAACCTGAATGTCTTCAGGCCCAGAGATTATTTTTTACCATCATCATCTTCATCACTGCTCTCATATTCCTCCTCCATTCTGCGAGACCATCTTGATGCCATCCTATAAGCTCCGTACTGCCTGGTGTGGTATTGTCTCTCTCTGACTTCCTCCATCACTAGTCTGGTCAGCTCCTGAAGCGCAGCCTCCATCTCCTCTCTCATGAGAAGGAACTCTAAACGCACCTCTGCGATTCGCTTCTCCACCTGTTTATTCACCAGCTTCTTGATCCAGAGGATGCATGACCTCCTGTCATTTGCTGTCTGCGGTGTCCTCCTGACAAAAAATAAAAACAAAATCTAACAACATTAAGCTGATGAAAAGCCATATGACATTGTTTATATACATTTCAGAAGTAATCATTTGTATTTGAAGTATGGTTATTACTAAAATAAGATTCATTCAAGATTATATGTAGGACTTGTACCTGAAAGGAGAGAAACTGATGTGTGTCTTTCTTGCAGATGCGGCCATCAGGATATGTTCTTGTTCAAAGTTCTGTGTGAAAAACAAATGCTATTAGTTCTTTTTTTTTGGTTTTATACCATCACCACATATGGCCATTTTTGTTTTTTGCCGTTCTAAATGAATGTATCAGACAAACACTTTGTTAACAAATAGCCTTACTGTCTTTACTAAAGGCCACTGTATTACTGAACTGTTGACCAATTACATGAAACATTTTTTTCATCAACTATTATTGCAGAAAATTGTCTTACCTCAGTTAACAAGCAGTTGAAATTTCTTTCTCTTTTTGTTGCTGCTTCAGTACAGTTTGTGTTTTTTCTTTTGTATACATTTGAAGTTCACTGAGCTTGGCAGCATCTTCTCCAGAACTGTGTCAGCCCATAACATTCCAGTGCATTATAATAATGATGCATCCTTTAGCAAACAATAGCAGAAAAATAACAGCTATTTCTGTAATAACTGAATTTAAATGTTTTGTGGTTGATTTGTCATAAAAAGATTTATCTTTTCGTGTTAAGTAGTGCTCATGCCACATGAAGTTCGATTGAACGTTATGTGTATGAATGTATGTGTGTATGAAACCCCAGAAGTTTGAATCTGTGTTTTTGAGGCTCGTCACTTGTAGGATGTAAAAAAAAATAAAAATAAAAAAACACCCCTGTGTTCTGCGGATTCATTGTAAAGATAAATAGTAGAAAGTTGTTGTATTTGTATACCAACGTCTATCAAAGAAACAAATATATCCATCCATCCATCCATGATCTATACACCGCTTAATCCTCACAAGGGTCACGGGGGGCTGGAGTCTATCCCAACTGACTTAGGGTGAAGGCAGGGGACACCCTGGACAGGTCACCAGGCTATACACTTAGAGACAGACAACCAAGCACACTCACATTCACACTTACAGACAATTTTCAAATCACCAATTATCCTCAACATGTTTTTGGACTGTGGGAGGAACCCACACTGCACGGGGAGAACATGCCAACTTCACGCAGAAAGAACGCTGGTGTCCACACCAGGACGCGAACCGGTAACCTTCTCGCTGCGAGGCAACAGTGCTCACCTCCGAGCCACCAAATATATATACTCCCATAACAATGGCATGCAAACAATAATCAAAGCAGGATTTCACCTTCTTAAGCGTGAATATTTTCTGGTTTCTGTTCTCCTCAATGACAATAAACTGAATATCTTTGGGTTGTGGACAAAACAAGACATTTGAGGACATCATCTTGGGCTTTAATCAAACAACAAATCAACTTCGCTTAACTCCCTGCAAACTATTTTTTATTTTATAGAACATGCATTTCTTTCAGAAGGCATGTCTGCAAATATTTAGAAGCTCATTTGTGTTAGCCCTCTCAAGAGATGACTTACCTGACAGTTAAAATAACAAAGGTTAGTGTTTCAGCATGTGTTTAATTCGCTGATGTAATATTATGTAATATGAATAACTTTTGTTAATTACAGCAGCAGCAACAGTGAAGATACAAAGCATGTTTATTTTAAAAATGAGAAAAGGAATGCTTGTGTTTTTTTTAAAATGAGCTGAGCTTTCCTGACCGTTGAAGCTGTGTATTATGTCAGCATGCGTATTTTTCAGTTTGTTTTTAGCATTTGCATAAACAGATGACAGAGTGATAAAGAATGTGTGGAGGGCATGTGTTGTGGTCCGCAGCCTCGTCGTTAGTGACAGCCTTTTTCCACATCCTCAGCCTGTGATTGGCTGACCGAGCCTAATACCCGGCTGCTTCATTCTGATTGGCTCTCAAGCGATCCGCTCAACTGCTGGAGTCTGCGCAGTAGGCACAGCGCTGAAATTCAAATTTGAACGGAGCTTGTTTTGTCCAGTGAAGAGGAACCGAGAAGAGAGACGCTGAGAGCTGCTGAGCTCGCCTCGTTACGCCCTGTTTCTGTCCACACAGCAGTGTCCAAGACTTTTAAAATAGTTCTGATATATTGCGCGAGGTGGTCTAACCGTCCAAATGGATCCGTTCACTGAGGTGAGTCGCTGAGCTAACTTTACTAACTAGCTAACATAAGGTTACCTCGAAAGTACTGCGTTAAAGTTACCTGCTAATGCTAACACAACTAACGTGGCATTTTCTGTTATATATATTTAAAGACAACAGGGGAGTAGCTTGCTTACTTCAATTATAATTTTACATAACCGAGCTGAAATTTACAGAAATTGAACGCTATCTTAATATACAAGGATGATGAAAACATATCACGTGTTGTTTCTTTGTCTTCTCAGTCATCAGCAACCACAATTCTGGGATATGAAATAGCATCTATACTGTGCTTTAATCTACTAAAGGCAGTGCTTACAGTGATCTTGACGTTTGGCATGTTGGCAAGTGATTTAGCCAAATAGACTAGTTCCAAATACATGTTATTGTAACGTTCACTCTGCCAAAAATACACCACAACGTAACATTAGTCACATGAAACGAGTTCGTCTCCGTTTAAGGCAATGGTATGTGTGAGCACTGGAAAGTGTCCAGCAACTGCCAATCTTTGCTTGATTTTTTTTTTCCTGATACACTGGTAGTGTTGCATGCTGAAATTCAAAGTGAATTTGGAATGTATGAGAACACGTCTTGTTCCTCCAGTTAACTGGCCAATAGAGTTTGATCATTCAAATGGAGGAACTACCAGCAGGAGTGGCTTATTCCTGAGGAATGCTCTTAAATGTGACTTCATGTTTTCCACACTGCCTGGAGAAAATGTGCAGGAGGTGCAGCGCAGCTTCAGGAATGTGTTTGGGCTTGCACAGTTAACGCACAGCACAGTAAATCAGACTGTATTACAGACTGTGTGTGAGGCTGAGGGAGGGGAATGTCACATGAAGAAAAGAGGAAGGAAAGAGGGCATGCAAACAGGGGCCTTCTTATCTTTGGTGGAGAAGGACTGTTTTGTGTGTCCAAGGCTGTTAAGTTGCTTCTTTTGAGAGAGAGAGAGAGAGAGAGACAGTGTTGCCTCTCTTGTCTCACATGTTGGGTCACGGATATTCAGCAGTTATCTGGGAAGGTCGACTATATTTGTCCCTTTTGTAGAAAGACAACAGACTAATTGCGAGTCTCGCAGCAAAAACAGTATAATTATAAGGAGATGTGACTAAAACCGAAGTCCCAAGCTGCAGTGCAAAAATGTATGAATAGTTAGAGATTGGGGGAAAAAAATTAAATTTATTGGGAGTATTTGTAGATTCCCCATTAACAAAAACAAAACGCTAATTTAAAAGTTTTGGAATTTGGATTTTTTTGTTTTTGTTTTTCCCCTTTTCTCCACAAGATGGGAAGTTTAGTCAGAAACAATGAGCTAGATCACAAATGTCTTCTTTTGAACAGGGCCATTTACTCAGCATTTGGCTTTGCTTTGCATTCATGTATGTTTACAAAAAAATGTCCCACTTTGTGAAGTTGGTGTGTTGGAAGCAGGAAAAACAGACAGCCAGAGTGACTTTTACCAAATTGAGCCAAATTGTGGTGGCCAGATTACAGGTCTTGTGGGGTGTTTCCGGTATGCAGTGGTTAGTCCCCACCAAAAGTGGAGCAAGGAATTACAGCCGTTGACTCAGCGACAGGCTCATATGTGCCCAAGACTTAGTGCTAGCCTGTGTGATCTGACTGAATGGAAGAGTTATTGCAGAACAAACTGTTGAAAGCCTTAATCACTGGTTGTGATCGAAAGCTGTCATGAGACACAGTGTATTGCAGTGTAACCATGCAAGACTCTGTCTGCCTCCAAAAGCACCAACAATAGTTACCCAGAACTGACCAGCACCAGGAAGAAGGTGGGCTGGTGAATCATGTTTTCATGTGGATGGTCACCTGTACATGATGTACTTGTGGCAGCAATGGCAGCAAGAAGCACTATGGAAAGAAAGCAAGGTGGCGTAAGCAGTGTAACGCTCTCTGCAGTGTCCTGCTGGGAAATCTTGGATCCTGGCATTCATCATGATGTTAGTTTGACACATGCCACCTACCTAAACATTTTTACAAACCAGTAATTTGCATTAAATGCAATTACAGTAGTTTAGATCTGTCAGTTATGTTAATGCAGCTTCTGAGCAAATACGTGCCTTTGCTTTGCACAGAAGTAGCAGCATGAATAATACACTTTGTGTAACTTCTATTATGACATATTAGTACTGTCCAATCTTGAGACTTTCGCCTGTGACTTGGTTGTGTTCTCATATGTATGAAGCAGCCATTTGATTAACAGTTTAACTGTGTTTGTCAAACTAGAAACTGTTGGAGCGGACACGGGCTCGCAGAGAAAACCTGCAGAAGAAAATGGCAGAGAGACCAAATGCAGCAAACAGACAGATGGTCAAAAGGCCCAGAGAGCCACTGGCTGACACCAACAGTGTCATCACTGAAACTGTCATTGATAAAGGTATGGCCACATTTGTTGAATAACTGTTAATTCAGCCACTGAGTTGCAGCTCCCTTGTGTTTGCTTATATTCCCCAACACTTTCTCCCAGTTCCACAGGTGTCCTCCAAGCCTTCCCCCTCAAAGCGCAGGTGCTCAGGGGAAAACGTCCAGCCTGCTGCCAGCGAGGAAATCCAGGAGCCAATGATGACTCGAGCTGCAGCTCCTGTTCGCTCAGATCCTCCAACAGACAAGAAACCCCCAGCGGGCCCTGCCAGCATTCGATCTTCCTCCTCCTTGGAGAAGAATTCACCCCGGCCCATTGTACAGTCTCAGCTGGGACAGCTGGAAACTGCACAACCAGAAGCAGAAAGGATGACTGTCAGCTCTGCTCCTGATCCTCCAAAAAGCAGAGAAGCACAAATGGAACCTGCCAGCTCATCCACACAAAGGAGCAAGGAGGATCTGGTTGAAGATCCAGCTCCATCTGCTCCTGGCATGAAATCCCGCCTACAGAGGCTAGCACAACAGAGAAAGTACTGGGATGGCGATGGTAAGAATATTTTGTTCTACTGTTCCAACTCATTTTTAAAAAAATGTAACTGTGCTGTGCTTTTGCAGTGTAATACTCCTGACGTCACACGATTAGGGGTTGTTTATTAGGTGCTTGTGAACGCTAATAGTCACGGCTGTGATGTCCACTCTTTCAAATGCTTGGTAGTCTTATAGTTTATCTGTCTAAATGATGCACATTACAACCTTTACAGACACCTCAGATGCAGTTGAAGACTCTACTCCTCTGTCCGAGTTGAGGAGACAAGCTGATGCCCCACCAGCTGCTGTACCCACTGTCTCCTCAGGAACTCCACTAGGCAGAAAAGGCAGACTGGCCAATCTGGCTGCCACTATTGGAACCTGGGAAGATGATCTAAGCCATGCTAACATCCCCAAAGAGAAGCCTGCTCCTGCCTCTGTTCCTAAATTTGCTGTCAGAGACGCCCCTGTGGCTGCCAGCACTAAACAGAGCACTGAAGTGACCACTTCAGCTGCAAGCAGCAAATCCTCATCCAGTTATACTCAGGTAGGCCTACCTGATATTGACTTCTCTTTCAGAATAGTTGTTGTATTTACCCAATATTATAAGGGCTAGTGGTGGTCCAGATGTTAGAAAACAAAAACGTTTTTTCTTTTCTTTTCTTTTTTTAAAAGTAGTAGTATGGAAAAGGGAGAAAGCACCACTTGCACTTCCTTCATCAACATATGACTCAAGCCAGGAATTCAAATACTGCTACAGAAAAGTGTTCAAGAGTAAATTCATTTATTCAGTTCTAGTCTAAACTTAGGAGACTGTTTTGTTTTCTTAAAAAAATAGTCCCATGTGTTCAAACTTGTTATTTTTGAATGTGCTTTATGAATAAAGCAACTTGCCATTTGTGTCTTTTAAGCAGGCCGTGTGTTCTCCAGCAAAGCCAAGCCGAGTGGTTCTCCCAAGCCCTCAGAAGGCTGACATTCCTGCATCCAAACCCGCACTTCAGTCAGTAACCAGTCCTCAGAAGAGCTCCAACCAGGGGGTGACCTTCCCCTCTAGTCCCCAGAAGAGCTCCATTCAAGGAAAAGCCTTCCCATCCATTACCCAGAAGGCAGGCCAACCCTCATCCTCCTCAGCATCAGTGCCTCAAAGCCCCGTTAAGAACCAGGCCCTCTCCAGAGGCCTCAACCTTACTTCCAGCCCCCTAAAGCCAGAGCTTCGTGCCAAGCCAACCATTGCTGGTTCCTCAGCCCCCCAGGATAAGGCCACGCCTGGAGGTCCTGGTAAGTCAGGCTGTAGTTGATTTACAAATTATTCACTTGTTGTACTGGGAGCACATTTCCTACATTATTTCCTTTTTAATTTTGGGCAAAATACAGTTTTGGGGATCCTCTCCTAAATATTTATACACAACCTTTTATTTGTAATCATTCAGACAAATCAGGACTGCTGCAGATACATTTTCTGTTAGTTTCTTGTATCCGTATAGAAGAATATGTCATTATTTTTTTTGTTTCTTTGCTTTTTTTTGTTCAATCCAAACAGGTGTAAAATCTTTCCTGGAGCGCTTTGGAGAGAGATGTCAGGAGCGCAACAATCACGGCTCCCCGTCCGGAGTCACAACCCAAACCAAGACTCCTACCGTAACCCCATCAGTCACACCAAACACCAGACTGGTGCAGGAAAGACTCCGAGCTGCCCAGTCTGCAAACACCACCAGTGCTGATCTCACTCAGAGACAGAAGCTGGTAGGTAGATGTTCAGATGCTGTGGTGTGTCCTCATCTTTTGGGATCATTTTAATAACAAAAAATAAATAAATCTCCCTCATTTCAGGAGCGTGAGTCTGAGCTGGCTCAGATTCGCAATCGCTTCCAGAAGGGCAACAATATGTGGAAAAATAAAGATGAAGGGGCAGAAACCAAGACAAATACAAACCACAAGGTAAGACCACCTTCTGAAAGGGCAATGTTGTGTTTGACGTCTGAAAATAAAAGGTCACATTTCCCAGCATATACCAGATTTTAAGAATAATTTACTTTTTAGGAACAGCTTGACAAGCCTGTGGAATGTGAAGCTGCCTCATGTGAGCCACAGGATGAACCCACAGCACCATCCAGTGAGAGAGCAGAAACACCCACCAAGTGCAGTCCTTCAGGTACTCAGTGATACGTCACAGTGGGGGTCGGCAACGTGATTTTTCCAGGGCTGATGCCAGTTATTAGTATTCAAGTGGACTGATAACTAATATTTGAAACTGATGAAGAAAGGCTGGCAAATAAACTGAAGGCTGTGAATGTGTAAGTTAGGGATTATCAACACCACTGCCTGATTTCTAAGACGCAAGCCTCGTTGTTCCAGCTGCAGCCTGGTGGTGTTAAATGATCTTAGGAGCAAGTCAAAAACAAATATAGAAACATCCTTCAAACTGGAAGTAGGCTTGTGCAAATCTTATAGAGTCCACAAGTACAAGCACTTTAACCAGGTTCTGTTTTACTGTAGTGACGTCCTGCTATGAGGCCGATGAAACAGCTGTTTAATATTGGTGGCAACTCACCAGTACAAAAAATTAAATTAAATTAAAGCAAGAAAGACTGGAGTTCCCTCTGCTCAGAATCTGTGCTTGTCAAGGGTTTACACATTCTTTAAAAACGCTTACCTTCCCCTCTCACTATCTGTGCACCGAGCTCTGGGTGGGTGGTGTTTTAATACATGTTGATCTGTTATGTGGAACATAAACTGCTCCAGAGCAGGTTAGGTGTGCAGAATAAGTTACCATGGCAATGTACCCCAGAAACACATAAACCACCATTGTAGCCCTGACAACCCAAAGTTAAACCTGAAGTTACCATGCTGACCCTCTGCTTCATAGCACAGGCCTCTGGTAGTGAGTGGTTATTTCCCAACATCTCTTTTTTTTCCACTAAACTTTCTGTCACCAAAACAAATCAAAGTTCAATGTGGAAGAAGTTTGGACTTCTGAAAGTCAAACCTTATAAATAAATTTAGAATAACAATACATAACACTTGTATAGTGCTTTTCAAACCACTCAAAGACACTTATTAAGGTTCAGATGGAGTAGCAGCGAACAAGCAACGCCAGCGTCTTCTCACATCCGGCTGGTTATGGATAAACACTGACGCATTGCAATGTTATGGAACTTTACAGAAGTTAAGTGTTGGTAAGGGGGTTCATTCTGTACTCGGTCACGTGAGCATCAGTCGCAATCACTAAATGTCCTTACTAAATGCAAATAACTTGGGAATGTATAGTAGTTTCAAACCCTGATTTTGTCAAATAGCAGGTCATGGGTTGCTGGTTTCACCTCCAGCCTCAACATCCAGCCCTCTGAAGGTGGTCACCCAGACCGATGAAACTCCCAAGGAAGAAGAAAAGGAGGTGGTCACGGAGACAGAGATGAATGTGGACCAGTCCATCAACTCCGCCGTCATCAACGAGCTCTTTGATGGAGTCCTGGAGCAGAGTGAAGATGAGGATGATGAAGATGAGGAGGAAGATGCTTTGAATATCTCCTCCATGTCCCTCCTCACTCCACTGGCTGAGACTGTGGCCGCTGTGGTGAAGAGTCCAGAGAGGAGGATGATGGTGGGCACTGACATGACTGATCTTTTTCATGGAAATACAGCAATAAACAGCTTAACCATAACATTTCTTCATGTCATTTGTGCAGACGTCGACTCCAGCCAGCTCATTCATTGTGAAGAACAACAATCCAGACATTGTTTCCAAACCTAGCAAGTTCCAGCGGGCTAACATGATACGGACTGCCTCCTCAGATAGTGTTGAGGCCTTAGACGAGGACCACAAACTGCCCTATAGGTAAGCGCTCAACTATGTTCAAGTTGACTCTGTTCTTTGTCTCAGTGGATGCAAGCTTTAATATGAATCTGTATGCTGCTGTGGTTTTTTTTTAGCATCGACGCATACAGGTCAACCAGGGTGAAGGAGACCGAGAGGCCCAGTGTGAAGCAGGTTATTGTGAGAAAAGAGGATGTCTCTCACAGAGCAGAGGAGCCACGAGGATCCAGTCTCTTCAGCATCAAACAGAAGATGAAGGTTTGGAAGAAAATACATTTGACTTTCATTCATGCCAGATTACAGTAAAAGAATCTTTATGTGAACTATTTTCTTCACTTAAAACTTGGGTGTGAGTGTGTCAGACAGCTCAGTAAAGCTTGCCCTCTGTGTGACAGGTCCTGACGAATGAGATGAACCTACAGCAGACAGTTATCCATCAGGCCAGCCAGGCCCTCAACTGCTGCACAGATGAAGAGCATGGCAAAGGATCCCAGGTGGAGGCTGAAGCAGAGAGGCTGCTGTTGGTGGCAAGTGAGTCCAATGTCACAAATAATAATCAATAAATCAATAAATGTCACAAATTAAAGTGCTGATAGATTCAAGCCTGTATGTACATAAGGATCACAGACATCTACCTTGTATTAATTCTGAAGCCACAATACAGCTCCACCACTGCAGTCAGTGTACAGTCTGATCCCTTATATGTGAAACTGGTGACCCCTAGTGGTAGCATCGAAGACTTAACTTTGTTTTCTTCTGATGACCTCAGCGGAGAGGAGGGAAGCATTGAAAGCAGAGCTGGACCGTCTGAAAGGGGACCCAGCAGGACAAAAGAAGGTCACTGCAACCCCCCTACCTACCAACATGTCAGCCTCCAAGGGCTCCATCAGCCTGCAAGAGTTACGTTTGCCTCTCAAGGCAGACTTCGTTTGCTCCACTGCCAACAAACCAGGTACACTCGCAATTCATATAATCACAGTTTGGCAATTTAAAGTAACAACAGGCTGTTCCTCAACATTTTCTCCAGGCATTAGTTATTTCTAATGCAGTGTCACTAATAATTAATATTTGTTTAGTCTTGAGATCTAAATTCTACAGGAGCTTTTTTGGATTTATTATACCAGCATTTACCAATATCATTCTGTCTTTTGATGATTTCAGAGTCAACTAAACATTCCTTCTTCATCATGCTTCGTGCTGGAGCAGAGAACACTGTGGCCACCCCATTAGCCAGTACACATCGTGGCCTCAGTGGAGACACCCTCACCTTCCCCACCAAGTTCACCATGTGAGTCAGAGGCTCCTGATTGTACGAAAGAGCCCACAGCGATTATCTGACTATGATTCAGTCACTGTTGTCCACCTTTACTGTGATGACATTTAGTTTGATCATTTGAATAGCACAGTTTCATTAATTAACACAGTTACAAAGTATTGCAAATTCTACTAATTACATTTCAATCAGGTTGTGTACGCATTGACAAAAAACATATTTTCACTTTCAGATCTGACGTCTCCAGCGACTTTGAAATAGATATAGAAGTCTACTGTTTGGTAAGTGTCTTGCGTTATGGTTTACAGTTACAGGAATGGCAATGACGATCACTTCTGACCACAATATTTGACATTTTTCAACTGAGTTTCACATCGATACAACAAAAAACTAAACATATTTTACTGCTGCAAAATACTCCCAACTGTCATCCTCTTGAGTGTCTTTAATTGCTGATGCCAGTCCAATTTAAATGTTTCAAATAGTTCTAAAGCTCCATATGTCGGCTTTTACAGTTCTAGCTACTAGGAAAAAAATCACCAGCTTGCTCATACAAATGTGGAGTCACCAGTAAATAAAACCACAATAAATTCTTTAAGTCTTCTCCTTAAGCAGAGATGCTTTGTTGGTAAGGCGACCACAGAATGACCAAATGGTCACAATAGAGGAAAAACTCACATATTTGCTAAAAAAATCTTAATGTAGTTGGAAAATCATGTAGAGTGAGGCAACAAAGACTTCAATAAACTGTTAAACATATCTCATCCAGTTCAAGTTAGAAATCATTGAAGGGGTAAATCTGACGCGTGTGCTATTTGGGTTGCGTTTAACAAGACATGAACAACTGGAATGTTTGAACTTTACTTTCTGAAGAAGTGAATACTCTAATGAGTTGCCCACATCGTTGGATAGCGTTCCCATAAAGGTTTTAAGTGTTGAAAATACAATTACTGATTTTCAATTTGTAACAATCTCGTTCAGGTGCAGAAACATGAGGTCTGTGGTGACAAGAAGAAGAAACCCAACAAGTCAAAGGTAAATCCACATATTTGGTTTTGTTTTTGTGTCTTTTTTTTTTTTTTTTTTTCCACATTGTCAGTCAATGATGATATGAGCCTTAATGCTCAAAGTGTGTGTACATCTCCAGATAATCTGGAGACAGTTTCATGAGGCCCATGAACTGTGTATGTCGGTATGAACACTTTCTGTATGAACTTCTCACATGCGGGTGGGGGTGCACTGTGCGGCGTGGTTACATTTACTAATCTGCGAGAACTAGTGCGTGATCCATTAACCAAAATACGATCTAGGATTCTAGTTTAACCATTTTTCACAACAAATTGTTGTTTTTCTGAGCTTAGAATGAGCTCATAGTTTCATATCTACAGTAGGGGTGGCTCTTCTTCTACAGAGTCTGTCATGTTGTAGGACATCACATTTCTGTGGTAGGTCTAGTCTGACTCACCTGGTCTAAATTTGCAGGTATATACCTGCCATTGTCTGCACATTCCACACAGCCACCTGCACATTACCGTTTTCAAAATCCACTTCACTACAGGAAACGACAGCAATCTCCAAATGGCAACCTGCCACACTGGAAATTTTAAGTTTTTTTTCAAGGATTTGCATTGTGCAGTCCCTGTTTGGTTTTTTTTTGTGAATTAGCCATTTTATTACTATTCTTGCAAATGTGTGCAAGTGTTCCACTAAAACAGTTCCTAGTGCAGCTGTATCTGTCATTTAGCTTCACCCCAGCACCACTGTAATTAGTTTACAGAAGTGCAAACACGTCAGAGCATTTTTTTCCCCTTTATAGCAGGTTGATATTTACATGCAGCCAGACTTAAGTGTTCTAAAGGAAGGGCTGTCTAAGTGACACAGAGGGCCTAAATGGATCAACCATACACTGACTACAGAAAGGGCCTTTTTGCACCTTTAGATTTACAAACACCCGCCAAAGGTTCTACATGCTTGGGGAAAAAGAGGCGTGAGAAAGTTGGTCACCATTAGATACCACTAATCCTACACGGTGGAACTTTACACAGTATCACTGCTGCAAAATGGTTTCACTACACAACTCTGGGTGGCTGTTTGTTTGAGCGGTGGAGGAGAATGTTAACTGACAAGCAGCATACATAGCCCTCCCTGTGCTGTCTTATCACTTGCACTTTGCCTTTTGAAGCAAAAACATGTTTTACTTTTATCTTTCTAGGCTATCACACCAAAGAGATTCCTTGCCATCACGGTAAGTATTTCAATATTTTTTTGTTTTTTACCTAAAAAATTTAATAACAAATTGAATTCTTTCTTCCTGTTTATCTGAACTGTGCATAACTATTTGCCCTTTAATCTTCTCTTACAGAAAAGTGTGCAGACACCAGGTAAGTAAAAATGATGAAATCCAATGTTTAGTCTGATGTTAACAAGTTAAATAAGAATTTTCCCATTAAAGCTGGTGACTTTTAATACACCATAGGTAACGTTTCTAAGTACCTTGCGTCAGATAGTGACTTTTTGGACAAACTCCTTTTGCTTGAGAAGAGTTCCAAATATTTCTCAGTGCTCCGTGTTGCTGTGGCTCCCTGGAACGACATGCAGTCAGCTGATCAGCTGTAAATGCTTAATTTAGATATCTGTGATAAACTGACTGATATATCAGTCAATCTTTTGCTCTCATAGGCCGAGTAGTACTCCTTAAGACAAGTAAATGATTCTTGATGTATACAATTGTGTGCCAAATGCTACTTTGACCCTTGTTTCAGTCTAACCATTTCAACCTTTCTCTCTGTAGTAGTGGCCAGTCCAGGAGGCCCCAATGCTGTTCGCACCAGTAACTTTGTCCTGGTTGGATCACACAAGCTCACTCTGTCATCTATTGGGAAAAACAAATTCTCTTTGGAAAAGGTATAGACACCTTTTCATATTCTCCTCATGTCTTTTTTTTCACATTCACACTGTTCTAGCACTCTACCCTGTTCTTCAGTGCATTTCATATGTGGCTGACCTTTTGTCTGAAGACAAAATATCCTCGACAATAAATGGCTTACTTGTCATGTGTCTGTCTACAGGCTTGGCAGAGACTCACAGTAACTCTGTTTGGTCTCATAGAACAGTATGTTCTTGCCTGTGCGTTCATTCATCTGCCTTGATATCTTTCTTTTAGATCAAATATGAAGGAAGTGAAAGAGAACTACTCAGTGGCATGTTTCATAAAAAGGTTACTACTTGCCCTATCGTTTCTTTTCTTCTGTTTGTGTGGGGACGGGTGAGAGACACAATAACTAAATGTTCCTAACACCACTGTTAAAGTAACATCAACTTAACCTGATCAAAATCTGTTCTCATTAGGGGATTTATTTCCCTTTCATTTCTCAGTTTATACTGATGCTGTTAAGCAACCACATGTAACCGTCCATTCTAACCTCTGTTTAACCATAACTCTATGCTTCAACATTTCTAAACTGATCTCAATGTGATGTGCAAACCTTTTCATAAGTGACTGTGCTTTGGATTGAAGGTGCCATTCCTGTGCCCTCTGGAGGGCCACATCTACCTCAAGATGCAGTGTGAAGTGGGTTCCAAGGTGGAGGAGAGGGGCTTCCTGGTGAGTGCAGACAGATCATATCATCGCCACAGATGATCTGGCGGCAGGCCTCAGTTTACGATTACTACAGTTTATTTTATGTCTAATCTCCTTTTTTTCCCCCCCACTCTAGACAATGTTTGAAGATGTCAGTGGGTTTGGAGCTTGGCACAGAAGATGGTGTGTGCTGTCAGGATACTGCATCTCCTACTGGACCTACCCAGATGATGAGAAGCGAAAGGTAACCCAGCTCAACACAACGGTCACCATACAGCTTCTTGCAAGGCATGTCCTGTAACATCTTCAGAATGAACACATCCTGCCGTCTCTTCAGGAAACCGTTTGAAAGAGAGGCAGTAAAATCACACAGCTCCATACAGCTGGTTTAATAAGGCCAAAACAGTCCAGCGATTATTTAGACAGTGACACATTTGTTGCCTTGTTGGCTCCGTGTTTCGCATTCAGTTTAAGATGAAGGATCCTACAGCTCAGTCATGTTGAGATCAGCTGACTGACTGAGCCAGTAGAAGATATTCCACCTCTTCACCCTGAAACACTGTGGTTGCTTTGATTATCAACAGTGAAATCAATAAAATTCAAATGTGCTTGTTCCAATAGCAGCCAAAACCATATCAGAAGCATGACCATGTTTGATGTTTTTTTCCCTACACTTTCTTCCTTTTGTCATTTTAAGGGAGATTTTGAATCATCGGTCCAGACAACTTTTTAAAGTTATTTTCTGAACTACAACTTGACCTTTTTGTTTTTGAGACCTACCAGAAGTTTGCTTCATCCTCTGAGGTTCTGCTCATGAAGTCTTGTCTTGATCATTTAAAAGGAAACATTTTTCTATATCCTACAGAGGATTTTTGACTTACTTTGCAATAATAAAGGCCTTTTTCTTTACCAGGTCATCTTGTGCTCCCCAGTCTAAGAGCTAATTTCCTATTTTCTCTGTTTCCTGTGTACATGTGCTGTTTTTTAATTTTAGAATAAATCAAGTTGTTGATTTTGGCAAACCAGTTAACTCTGACATCTGTATGGTACTTTATTTATTTATTTATTTTTTTAACTTTCATTATTCATGTCCTTCATCACCTTTTTAGTCCACATACTAACGGACAGCTTAACCTTTGCCTAATGGCAGTTTTCACTCAACTCTTTTGTGTATGAACTAATATTGAAATTGCATGAAGATGCCCGTTTAATAGACAAACATGCAATTGGTGTAAACCTATTTAAACTAAAGCTGAGACGTGGTGCTTTTTATTTTAAATTGAATGTGCACAGAGCCTGTAGAACAAAAAAATGTCAAATACGTTTGGACTGTACTTGAAAGTGCAAAAGGGAACAGAGGGGTGAGACTAAACAACAAGCTATATAGATTGAGGTAGAAGCTTCTTCTCTGTAGGACATAGACATGGGAAGGAGATGGTGACAAGCTGGTCATGGTCAACTATGCTACCAAGTAATCTATAAAGAACTGGAACAAACACTGAGCCTTGGTAATACGGCTAATGCATTTATACCCCACAGGACAGTGTGTCTCTTTGTGTGCTATTGTCTGACAATTTGTTTGTCTGTCAGAATCCCATTGGTCGCATCAACCTTGCAAACTGTACCAGCAAGATGGTGGAACCAGCCAACAGAGAGTTTTGTGCCAGACCGAACACATTTGAGCTCATCACAGTCAGACCACAACGAGAGGACGACAAGGAAACACTAGTCAGTCAGTGCAAGAACACCATGTGTGTCACCAAGTAAGCGCCTACCTTTTATACTTGTACATATACACACTGTACGGGTCTGTTCAGATTTCCTGTGAATAACAGTGACCCTGCATTGCTTGTTTTTCTGCGCAGAAACTGGCTGAGTGCTGACACTAAGGACGAGAGGAATTTGTGGATGAAGAAGCTGAACCAGATTCTGGTGGATCTGCGAATGTGGCAACCAGACGCCTGTTACAGGCCACTGTAATCACTGCCCTCCATCGCAGCCAGCCTTTCTATCCTTTGGACTGTCAATATCAGTGATACATGCAATTACTAAGTGCAATACAGTATGACAATTGTTAGATATTTTTGCTTGTGGACATTTGACAGGAGATGAATAATCAAACCCATAAGTTAAAGGTCGGAGGACGTAAATAAAGCCATATATCTGGGACATTTCAGTACAGTGTTTTTGAGTAGGAGTTCGGCTTTGGCACTATATTTTATACATTTCCAGTCTGATTTGTTACGCTAATGTTTTTGAGTATTGTTGAGATGCCACCTTTTTATATTAATGCCAATATTAAGTGTGCTTGACACATGACGCATGGCTTTAAATAACTTGGTTTCAGAGCTGAAATCAATATATTAATGGTGTTTATGCTACAGATGAATACTAAGTTGAAGCACCACAGTTTTATCATATTTTATTTTGCATGACAGCACTGGACAGTACTGAACAGTACTGAACCATTTGGTAAGTTTATACTTTATATGTTAGCTTTTAGCTAATAGCTTTTATTGTGGCAGGACTTTAATATTCTTCGATGCCATGCACAGATTTTTGACACCATTTATATGCCAGGGTTTGTTCTATTTGCAATGTTTGTGTAAGTGCTTCAGAGTGGAGAGTTTTGGGGTAAAGTGGGTGAAGTCTGTAACATATTCTGAAGTCTGACCAACACATTTTTGAACCAGTACTGATTGCTGTGTGAATATCTGATAAGCACATACTGGCCATTTAGTCAGTATTTATGTTTCTTTAACATAAATGCATAACATGAACACTCCATGTCTGATATAAAAACGTGGCTCATCTACACAAAGGAAGCAGTTTTGCATTTCTATTGGCTTTTCTGGTGTGTGAAGTACTGGTCACCAAACTGAAGAGCTTTACCTGCTTATTGGCTCAGAGCCTTAAAATAAAAATGTCAGGCTCACGTATCTTGTGCTGATTTAGGTCTTTTTTTTTTTTTTTTAAAGATTCTTGTACTTTTAGCTGCGTGTTAAGCAGTAATATCTGAAATCTATGGTGTTGCAGCAGATAAAAATGACAGACCACATATGAGGCTTCTGAGGTGTTTCCCTTGTGTTGTGTACGGAGAGTGTGTCACAGACTTTACTGCAGGTGTTGGTCGATGTTTTCATTCATGTCTGCATAAAAGATGGCGCTTTTTCATCCTGCTGATAATGAATACAAAATGAAAGAACTATAGAAGATGTCTTTTTTTTCCAGAACAATGAGCAGGGACTATATATATATTTGTGTTTTCATCAGATGCTTGAACACACTTGTCAGTTTGTCAGGTATTTGTGGATCAGTGAGATGACAATAAATGTCTGCTTTGACTAAAACGGCCGAGGCTACAAATACACAGGTCCTTTGTTTTCATTTTACTGAAATGTCACATTAAATGGAATCTCGAATGGCTCTGAAACCTGTGAACTATTTTGATATAGTGCTGTCTTACTGAGTACTGTCGTTTCTGTTGGTCAGGCGGTTCTGACCAGAAACTCCTGCATGCTACACTTGAAGTGGTTTAATAATGGCTGATGGTTTGCTGCTTGTGAAGGATGCAGCAGAAAAGATTTTACCCGTTTTTAATATAACTTAAATGTGAATTAATTCAAAATTGCATTGCTTTTCAGTAATCGCATTACTGTTAAGCTGAACAGTAGCGTTTTACTCAAACATCAAATTGAAAGCTACCAGTTTAGATTTTCTATACTGAAAGCACAGACCCCACAATAAAAGCTCAATGCAACTAAAGTCCATCTTTATTTCCTCAGCAAGGAGGGCGCCAGTGTTACACAAAGTTCTGTAGAGATGTTCTGTCGTTGCTCATGTGGATTTTTTGAGCTGGAGGGGTTGGGCTGCCCTGCCCTCCTCTTTAGGTGTTCTATTCTTCTGTTGAGTGTCTCAGACTGGCTGGACTCCTCACCCAGGTTTCTTCCTCACACACCTCCTGGCTCCTCCTTAAGCTCTCCGTTTGACTACATTTTATTTGTTTGGGCTTCCTGTGATTCCATTTGAACAATGTCCTGGTCGGGGTGTGTGTCTGATGTGTGGGTGGACCTGAGGGGGAAAGCGTGAAGTTTCTAATGTACGTGTAAGATTACTGTGAAAGTCTGATCGCTGCCAGAAAACAAGGTAAGTAAGATTCATCCTCCATGTGTGGCTCATCACTGGAATCTGGGAGAACCTAATTCAGCAGGTAAGAGATTCACCTTCCCATTTCACATGACTGACTCACTGGGAGGAGGAATCTGCAGCAGCCTCATGAAAAGCTATAGCTGCTGATGTCATGCTCGTGGCCTGCTGATTGATACCTGATGAAGTTTAGCACCAGATTCAGTTGTGTTGTTTTCTTTCAAAGTTGTGATGACTCCAGGACCCAAAACCAAAAGATTTGCAAAAGAATCCGAGTAGAGGAAAAGAGATGAGACACAGTTTGGGTAGTGACATAAAGACAGGCTTAATGTAAATGTGTTTTAGTAAGAACCAGGGGCAAGGCTTCAGGGGGCGCTGGAGGGACTGCAGGACCCCAGCAATTCTAACAATGACTACACACAGTGTGTGAGTTAGTTGTAAACTGTTGGTGGTTGTAAATTGTAGCAGCCCAGCCGCTTAACTTATAGAATAACCGCTATCCGTGGTGCTGAACTGCTTTGAATTTGTGTTGTTTTATTATCAGTGACCATGTAGCCTCATGTTTTTGTTGTTCTCGTGGTTATACTTCATGTCCGTTTAATGGACTTTAAAACGACATAGCTGCTCTCCGCGGTGCCGAAGCTTGTAAGCGCCGCTGATGCGGGCATGTGCATGTTGTAAAATGATGTTATCATGAGCTTTATTATTTGGGTTTAAATAATAAAGCAAACTATCCTCTACAGTTCAATTTATAATCTACAACCATTAATTTAGCTAATCTACGTATTTTAAACATTCCTGAATTTTACAGACTGTATTGTTTCCTTTTATTTCCAACATGTAGTCAAACTGGATGATGGTTGCAGTGACTATCTGGATGGGAGTATTAACTTGACATAAATCAAACTGTACTGAAGCAGTGAGTTACAATTCATAATAGGGGACACTAAATAAAGAGAGAGAAAAATGCTCTACTGCAACATCAGCTGCATGTGCTCTGTAACTGGGAACCTGGAGTGTGATTACCAAAAAAAATAAAAGCTATATCTTTAATTCTGCAGAAGACCTCACACACAGCACACCAAAAGAAGAGCAGTGACACACTCCAGAGGTTGTGGGCGAATGCTATCCCTGCTGTCGTCCAAGAGGTGAAAGAGACCCACTGCCAGGTGAAATGTTTCCACAGAGTGGGGGAAAAGGGCTTTTTACCTCTGCCATCGAGGTTATGTTTCAGCTGGTGTTTATCTGTTTGTTTGTTTGTTTTGGCAAGATAACTTGGAAAGTTACGAATGGATTTTCATGAAATTTTCAGGAAATGTTGATAGTGGGGGCTGCAAGGTGGCCAGGTGGTTAGCATCATTGCCTTGCAGTAAGAAGGTCGTGGGTTCGTGTCCCGGTTAGGACGCCTGGGATCTTTCTGCGTGGAGTTTGCATGTTCTCCCTGTGCAGCGTGAGATTTCTCTGGGTTCTCCGGTTTCCTCCCACAGTCCAAAAACATGTTGAGGTTAATTGGTGATCCTTCACCCTAAGTCAGCTGGGATAGGCTCCAGCCCCCCCCCCATGACCCTAGTGAGGATTAAGCGGTGTATAGCTAATGGATGGATGGATGGATGGACAATGCTGTAGTTCTACACTACTGTATACGTGTGTCAAAAAATCTTTTTGTTTGTTTCTTTCCTCCTTCTCTAACTCTTGCTCTGTTTCAGCACAAGATGCACAGAAGGATTTAATGTGTGTGAAGCCTCCCTGCAGTGGGACGCCACCCTCGCCCTGCAGCCCTGCAGCCCGGGCTTCTAGCCATTTCTTTGTTACTTATTTTAAAAATCCAAGCTTTAACCTTCCCAGCGATGTGGTCTCTGTGAAAATGTTCTAATGCATTGTTTGCATAAGATTACTTCACACATTTTTATCATTGTAATCTTTAGCCACTGTAAGATTGCCCTGGTTGACTTCAGCCAATAGCTTTTTTTCTCTGTGTCAGGGGTGAAAACCAAACATTCAAGCTGCTTTCTCAGGGCAAACGTTATTATACAGCCAACCATGGTGGAGACTGATCACAGGGACAGCATGAACAAGCACACAAATACATTCCACATCCTGTTCATTTAGTCACTTATAATCAAAATTATACAACTCAGTGAAGCAGTATCAGTCAGGATTTAGCAGTAAGTCACACCGTGTGCTTTCCCTCACCTATGAGAAGTCACAGTTTATCAGCTGCAGTTCAATCATTTGTTTCACAGCTGAATCCTGAGCTCAGCTAAGCTTGATATTATTTTACTCTAAAAGTACATGACAGAACGTGACCTCTCCTGTCAATGAAATAACCACCACGACATGACAACCGTTAGCTCAGTAATAATGAAAACACAGTTTATTGTACCATAAGTTATTATCACA
>NW_007578256.1:276361-295298 GCF_000690725.1 Stegastes partitus
ATCCAGCACAGGTCTGGAGCTGTTGTGTCCGGAGATTGTTTTCAGACTCCTCCAGACACCACTGACATCCTTCTGCTGCAGCTGTTCCTCCATCCTCCTCCTGTAGCTGCCCTTCCCCTCTCTCATCTTCTTCCTCAGTTCTCTCTGCACAGCTTTCATCTGGTCCCTGTCCCCCAGCTTTCAACCCTCCTCTTTTCCTTGAGGAGGGTCTTAATGATCCTTAATGATTAAAGATCACCTTTTTATTTCTTAAATACAAGGGTAATTTTAATAGATATTTAGTATTTTGTTTAAAGGTAACCTTCAACCCAGCGTCTTTTTCTTTTTGGAGTTAAAAATGTTTTTGTTGCAGAAATAAAGTTTTGTTTTCTCTGTAGCAGTTCATTGATTTCATAAATGCAACACACTAGTTTTTTTTATACACAGCATAAAGGTAAAAACGACATATGCAGTGCTATCTTAATTTTAGATTTCAAAGGGGTTTTGTGGCTCCCAGTGTTTTCTTTTCCATGGGAAACGGGTCCAAATGGCTCTTTGAGTGTTAAAGGTTGCCGACCCCTGGGCCAGATGGTCTCTTTTCTTTGGTTGTTTTGACTTTGTCCTCTCGTTTCATCCTGGCTCCAAAAATATTAAACCAGACCCTCTCTCACGTGTTCATGGCCCGGACAACTCCAATCAGGCTCCCAAAACCATTTATTTCTGCCCTCTCTTGGGGAGTTGAGGATAAGGTCAAAGTGGCCATGGCCAATGTTCAGCTTCCCCCAGACTGTCCTAGGGACAAACGTTTTTGTGGTTCCTGAACTCTGGGGGGAGGTTATTCACTGGGGACACACCAACAAGGTTGCTTGCCATCCAGGGATCCGCAACACTCTGTCGGTGGTACAACAGCGTTTTTTGTCGCCCACAATGAAAGATGATGTTACTGAGTATGTTAACGCTTGTACTGTCTGTGCCGTGTTCAGAGTGTCCCATCAGAGACCACAAGGGGAACTTCAACCTCTCTTGGTGCCCAAACGTCCTCGGTCACACATCTCCTTGGATTTCCCTCTCTCTGATGGTAACACTGTGGTTTTAACAGTTGTAGAAAGACTTTACAAAATGCTGCATTTCATTCCACTCCCCAAGCTTCCCTCAGCCAAAGAAACAGCTGAGGCCCTCATCAATCACATTGTCAGGATCCCAGGATTCCTGCCTTTTTAGGATCCTCTGCCTGACTGACTGATCTCCTGTGTACCAAACTCTACCCAGTAATAAACCTGCCTTTCTGCCTGAACCTGTTCTGTTTCGTCCATTTGTGTCCACCTGTTCTGTTCCAAGTGAGTTCTTGACAGAAACATGTTCATTGTGCCTATATTTGGTATCTTTGTTTTCAGCAAACATCATCTATCTGACCTAATGTTTTTTCACTTTAACCTACTTTATTAACATTTTGCATCCAGAAACACACAGAAAATTAAAATCCGATTGGAAAAAAAATATTACAATAAAAAACACAAACATCCTGAACTAAGCATTTTGAAAGTTGAAAATGTGCATATAGGTTGCAGACATGAACATGAAAAAGCAAATTTGATATAAAATCAAACTAAATACAAATATTTGCAGCTATATACCAAACAGGTGAGGCTTCCTCTGTCTCTATCTGTGATCATAGTTTCTGTCCAGAGTGAGGCAGACAGACACATTACAGGACCTGCACGTCCAGGAACTTTCTTTCACTTTCATTTTGTAAAACGACAAAAAATGACGAAGTTGTTGAAAGAAATGCGACGCAGGCGACGCATATTCCAAATGCTTATGTTTTACGCAAGTTTTTTTTTTTTTTAACGCACATTTATAGCATCATATTTCCGGTCTTATGTAGTCTATCGACGTGAAACAAAAACTGGTAAAGAGCTTAAAGTCTGCACTTCAAAGTGAGATTCATCGCATCACCGTACGTGCGCTAGTTTTTTCTGCCCTCTCGAAAATGTCATATGATAATATCAAGCCGGCGGGACGGCGGACCTCTAAGGGTTAAAATGTAGTTTTTATGGATTATTTTTATAATACTATATCCGCTTGAATTTAGTTTTAAATTAACCAACGCGGAAGTTTGCGTTTAAATCACACACACACTTTATTCCGTTAATGCAATAACACACATTATTGTGTCGACGTCAAAAGTAATGTTTTCAACTTAAAAGGCTTCTGAACATCAGCCTTTTTTTTCTTTTTTTTTCTTGCAACCATGCATTTAATTAGGTGGTAGGAATAGTTCTCTTGAATCACTTTTTAGAGTGCAACAGCTGTATTTTCCCATATGTCCTCTTTTTTTGTTGCTTGTAAGTTTGCGTTGTCTTATTTTGAAGCGCTAGCAGGAAGTGCTTCGCTCTCACTACGTGCAGCTTCATAAAATCAGCGGCTGCATGATTGCATCAGTTCGGGCAAGTGTCACTCCAGTCTCCATCGGTGCTGAAGCTAATAGAAGATCACGGTAAGAGGATCAGCTGCTACTAACTGTGTCGGCTGATAGTGTCTTCAGATTTCTGCGAAGTGGCAAGAAACTGTGACTTCCTCTTGAATGAAGTTTCGGCTTAAAAAAAAAACTCACATTTGAATGTATTGTAATTTATAATAATTTTAAAAATATACGCGTGCATAGGAAATAGTTGCTGACCGTTTCCTGGTTTAATAAGTTGTGAATGAAAATTGGGCTTCTATTTGAGGAGCCCAGCAGCACCTGGTTTCCTGCAGGATGTTTCGTGTCGTTGCCAACCGGCGACCAGCGCCGTCAACTGTAGGATGATGGAGGGAATACATGTTCAACCATCCACACATAATGTAGTGAAGAAAGACACACATGGTGTGTGCCGAACTGAACAATGAAACGTTAATGCTTTTTGAGAGGTGCTCATGAATTGTTAGCTGTTAGCTGGAGCGAAGCATGTTATGAATTTGTAGGATTTTGAATGGAGTTCGGCGTGAGAGCTGCAACGCTCACCAAAACAGCTGTTCCATTTAAGAAGTCTTTCACTGTGCACACTGAATGAGTTAGTTCTAATATTTGAGTATTCATATATTCACACTTGAGCTTTAAAAAAACCCTTTAATTAATTAGTTTTTTTTAAACAACAAAGTGCTTGAGTTAAAGTTTAGTTTCAAAGCAGGACAGAAAACCAGCCGCTTCATCATCTGTCAAGATTTGATGCATTAGTATTGAAAGTACAGGATTTTCTATAATATGAACAGAAACAATGACAGAAAATTTAAAGCTTTTAAAAGCTTTATTTACAGACACAGCCAGCTTCTATAGTGAATTCACTGTTTGCCTCCTGTGCTGTTCTCAGCTCAACACATTGCTGCTGTCGGGTCAAACTTCTCCTCTGTAATCTGTGGGGAGTCAGGTTTGATGATCAGCCCGTCCTCACTGCATCAGCTTTCTGTTTTCACTCAGAGTTTGGATTTCTGTTACCCTGCGAGGTATGTGAGTACAAAAGTCTGCTGTGTTACAGAGTCCTGTGTAGAAGTAACTTTATCTCAGCAAGTCACCGTCACCTCCTCCGTCTGGGTTCAGGCCCATTGTGGTGCTGGGAAATAAATCTGAGTAAATCAGACTACATTCTAATTAGCCAGTCATATTTTTTATTTTTATTTATTTTTTACCTTTCTGCAGGCTTTTCTTGCAATCTAAACTTGGGATCTGTGTTGAACTATTGTTTTTTGGCGAATAAGCACTTTTTGGCACTGGACAGAAGTAATGGAGGCAGACACTTTTTATTTTAATATAAAGGTGGTTATTCTGAGGGTGGCACAATGCTTTTTCATTCTTTATTTTTTAATATTTTCAGCATATGGCTGTAGGTCTTATTTGAGTCGTTTTCTTACACCTGTCATGTGAAAATACATGAGAACTCACATGCAGTCTCACAAGCATTTCCATGTAACCCTTAGTTAACTAAAATCCAGAATGGCTGCTTGAGTTATGCTCTTTAATTTGTTGATGAAGCTCACAGGCGTTTCATATGATCATTGCAAATGAAATTGCATCAGGTAAGTACATGTACAACTTTTATTGGTGGAATGAAGGGGCAGCCATGACTCAGGTGTGAGAGCAGGTTGTCCACTAATTACATAGCTGGCAGCTCCTCCAGGGGCCACACTGGCAGGGCAGGACGCTGAAGCTCAAGTTACTTCTGATGGCAGGCGAGCATCTTGCGTGGCAGCTCCATTGTGAATAAAAAACACTTGTAATGACTCAGGTTAAAAGTTAGAAGGTGCTGTGTTTGGTGCAGATCAGTCACAAACTGCTATTCATGTCAGTATTGTCCTTGTCCAGCTCACGACATCGACCAGGTTGAGACATCAGACTGTGTCCATTCTTTAATTTCTCTGTTTTGGCAGCAGGTTCTGGCTCAGTCTGACATTGTTCAGCAGTTTGAGTTCTGTGATGTAGGTTTGCAGGCTTTAAGAGTCAAAAGCTTCAACTAAATCCAAAGCTACGTTTAAATCACACACACTTTAACTAATAGAACATATACAGACAGATTCCTTGATTTATGCATAAAAACAAAAGCACTTCTCAGTACTTTTCAATGACTTTACACTTTTCAATGACAGTCAGACAAAAGATTTGAGTTGCTACAAAATCAGTGTTAATGTTTCGTGGTAGGTTAGAGCTACTTGGTTGTCTGTGTTTCAATGCTTTGCAGCTGTGTTATTAAAATGCACGTGTAAGTGGAGAAATGGTTTCATTAGAAAAAGTTCTGCTAGAAAAATGGTACTTAGTGGATGTAACTCCCGTTCTCTCTGTCGGGCTTCACTGTTGGTCCCTCTGGCTACACTTATTGAACATTTCAGATTATTTCATTGTCTAGGTAGAAACTGCAAACTCATCACTCTCTGTTTTTCTTCTGTCCATCCTCCACAGCGGTGAAATGTGTGGTATCTGGGCCTTGTTTGGCAGTGATGAGTGCCTGTCCATTCAGTGCATGAGTGCCATGAAGATCGCTCACAGAGGTCCTGATGCCTTCCGCTTTGAGAATGTCAACGGCTTCACCAACTGTTGCTTTGGCTTCCACCGTCTGGCGATTCTGGACCAGCTGTACGGCATGCAGCCCTTGCGCATCAAGAAGTTCCCTTTCTTGTGGCTCTGCTACAACGGAGAAATCTACAACCATACCCTGGTAAGCTGCTGTTGTGAAATGTCTGATGAAACACTCTTTGGTTTGTTCTCTAACCACAGACAGTTGCTACGTAGCTGAACACTTTAGCCTAGATAACAGTTTATTTGTGACAAATTTAAAAACAACACATGTGGAATAAAGGCATTTTTATTAAATAAAACAGCTTTTCAGGCTCAGATTTGGTGATTTTTAGCTCAGATTTTGGTTCTCATGACAGAGTTGAACATCCACAAATCCTTTCTGTTTCTGGCACTGAAACAGTGTGTAGTAATTATAATGATTATAGTTTATAGATCAGGCAACACTGCAAAGTAAACTCCTGCTAAGCAACACATTCTGGTATAAACCAGATCTCTGTAGACTTGTACAGGCAAACAAAAGTCACCAGTTCACCCAGTTTTCACGCTGACACAAAGAGAACATTGCTACCCCTTATTATTGTCATAATCATTTGGGGCAAACATCCTTTTCTCATTTGAAGTATCGCATCAGAAAAAGTGAACGGAAACAGCAAAATTTAAAAAACAAAACTTCCCCAATTTCACAAAAAAGTTTGTGGTCTGTGACTTAATGCTCATAATGGGAGATGGGAACATCATATAACGTAGCAAACAATCATTTAACTCACATGACTGAGTAGCTGTTTGCACTTCTTTTGTTGTCTTCACCTCCGGACAGCATGAAACATAACCAGTATCAGCTGACATGAAAGAATAAATTCAACTTGCATGACTTAAAAACTAGTCCTGAAGACTTCCCTTGTTTATTCTCTCACATATGTCCAATTATTTGTTTTGTTTCTTCTTCTTTGAGGATTGCTTTGTGGCAAACAGCTGCTACTGTTTCTTCTACAGCCATGTGGAACGCAGCCTGTACATTGTGAGAACATTACACAGCCGAGTTTGTTTGATCCAAAGCAGTCAGTGCAAACCAGCCTAATTCCGATTTCCTTTCTTTTTTGGTGACATTTCAAAAGTTTGCTTCAAATTCACCTGAAAGTTACATGAAAACTCAGCCAATGTTTCCTACTCTTGTAAAAACACCACATGTAGCCCTGCTGGTTAATACGCCGGCAAACTGCCTGATGCATCATGTTTAGGCATGTTGGTGACACAACCAACATTTTCTTCTTTAATTAAAGTGCAGCAGTTGTGAGATTGGTTCTAAAAGTGAGAAACAATGCGGACTCTGTTTATGTCGGTTGTTGGGCTCATTGCAACTTTTGCCGTCTTCTTATGACGTCTTTGTATTTCTGGAACTTGTGCATGGAGCCATTGCCTGTACTGGAATGCAACACAGTGGGTTGTCTGTATGTGTGAGAGAATTAAAAGTGGCTCTAAAACACACTACATAAGCCCTGAGAACGTCTTTCCAGTTAAACTCGGCTAACCGCACACTTTAATTGCTGACTGACTCCAACGTTCTCATTGTACAGACTTGAACTCCGCTCGTCGACTCAAATCCAAATAAAAGCTTTAACCGAGCCAGAAGGTTTATAGAATACCACCGTGACACTTACGCACACTTTTTGAAACCTGAATTCTGGAAACGTGTCGTCATATTCGGTTAAGCACAAAATTATTTAAAACTCATGGCAAATTTTAATTTTTAGGGAATTTAAATTTTATTAGTGGGTTTCTTCTGACGGGAAACGACAAGTAAGTGACAGCAAGACACATGTTCATGATAAATGCAAGAGGTGTTGGGGTGAGGATTATTTAAAAATGTATTTTACATTTTTACTAAAATATGTATACAATTGTAAGATATTTTTTGGGGAAAAAAAGACAATTCAGTCCTATTCCAAATGATAATTTGGTAATGCTGCTCGTGTCCACCATGTTCCAGACCATTCTTGAATTATTGAATTTCCCTTCTGGGATAAATAAAGTATTTTTCATTTCATTTCATTTCATTCTAATACACTGCTAATCATTCTCTAGTCACAGCGAGTTATAATAATTGCAAGTCACGGCTAAAACCTAAGTGAAGGGAGCTTGCTTTTATGTTCCATCAGTGAGAGAGTGTTGCACATCGATGCTGCTCACAAAACATGGAAAGGCTTTAAAGTCATACAAAGAGTTTTCAAGTGCAAGTGACCACAACGCAAAACATAAGAAAAAAGTTTAAGGAGTTTCCCACTGTGGAAACTCTCAGGTTGACCTGTTGGCTGGCTAGAAGAGCAGTGTGTGAAGCTGAGAGGTGTTCAACCATCACCATCACCATCACCATGGCCGTCCTGATGAATCTGAGCAATTCTTGTACCAACGTCTCAAGCGGACACTCCAGCAGACACAAGACTGGTCTCCATGGATGCTCACAAAAGAAGACTCTCCAAGACAAGCAAACAAAGACTTTCACAGAGAAGCATTCAGCAGCAACAATGCCATCCTAACCATCCCCATGGTCAAGCATGGTGGAGGAATGCAGCGCTTTGGTGGAGTTTTTAAACTGACTGAACAAGCAACCTAAGCAACGTAAACAGGCATCGAGGCATCACAGGGGCAGAAGGACAACATTGAGATTGTGGAGGAAAACATCAGGCAGTCTGCAGATAGAGCTTGTCCTTGGGGCAGCACTGGACCTTCCAACAAGACAAACAACCCTTTTTTTTTTTCTGCCACAGCAATCAAAAGCTGGCAAATAGAAAACCTTTTTAACATTTTCCAGAGTCCAGAGCTGAATCCCATCAAGAATCTGTGGAAGGAACTGAAGACCAAAATGATGGAAAGGAAGCCTTTAAATCTTAAAGACGGGGGATCTTCACAAGGAGGAACAAAACCACAGTGGAGACATGCAGAAAGATCTCTAGCAATTACAAGAAATGTGTATCTGATGTCACAATGTCACGTTTGTCTCCTGCAGTGCTTTTAGTGATTGAGAAATATGAAGTTTGATGTGAGAAAAAGCTAAAAATAACCTTGTATGTGCTTCTTGTTCTTTCAGCTGAAGAAGAAGTTTGAATTTGATTTCCAGACCAAAATGGACGGTGAGATTTTGCTCCATCTCTATGACCGGTTTGGCATCAAGAAGATGGCTTCTATGCTGGACGGTGTCTTTGCTTTCATTCTGCTGGACACTGCCAACAGGAAGGTCCTTCTGGGAAGAGATACGTATGGTGTCCGACCCTTATTCAAATTCCTCACAGACGATGGGTTCCTTGCTGTCTGCTCTGAGGCCAAAGGTAATGGGATAGTTTATAACCCCTCGTGGATTCTGGCTCTTTTCTAAGCTGGTGATTGCACTGATGAACTCATTACCATTCTGATCACAGGCCTGACACAAATTACTCATGCAATGGCCACCCCTGCCAACATTGTTCCCTTTCTCCCCGGGCACTTCGAGGTCTTTGATTTGAAGCCGAATGGGAAAGTTCAGTCCATTCAGATGGAGCAGTTTCACTGCTGCACACAAGAGCCTGCTCACGCCATCTGTGACACTGTGGACAGACTGCCTACAAGTACGAAACTGTTCTTCACCTTTTTTATGTAGTTGCTTAGCTTTATGTGTCACATTTGTTTTAAAAACAACTGATGTCTCTGCAGGTTTTGAAGAGGAAATGGTGAAAAGCAACATCAGAACCCTGTTTGAGAACGCTGTGAGGAAACGGCTCATGTCTCACAGGAGGATTGGTTGTCTTCTGTCAGGTAACTTCCTCCATAGAAGTGAGCCTCTTTCATGAAATGTTCACATACATACATAAGATTCTTGTATAAAGTAAATGAGTCAAACCATCATGCACTTGCTCCCAGCAAGGGAGGACGAGACATCTGCACCTTTGTGGGTGTGAATAAAAACAACTATGGCGAACACTCACTAACTGGCAGTGATTAGTTGATTGGTAGTAAGATGCGTTTTGATTGAATTATAAGGCATCTGCAGAACATTAAGAACAGGCTGACTTCCCGTGTGAATTGATCTTGTCTGGGTTAGGTGTTATTTAATCATCCAGCAATCGTTTTCCAAAATAGGACAATACATAGTAGTGTTGGGGCTGCATGGTGACCCCAGTTCACGTCTCAGTTAGTTTGCATGTTCTCCCCGTGCAGCGTGGGTTCTCTCCGGGTTCTCCGGCTTCCTCCCACAGTCCAGAAACATGCTGAGGTTAATTGGTGATTCTAAATTGTCCGTCGGCAGCTATTTGTACTAAGATGTGAAATATGATCTGAAAAATCTGTATGTATTGAAAAGTATAGAGTAAAAGAAACTCTGTGTGTCTGTGGTGCACATTCATGTTTTCTGTTGTTCAGGTGGTCTGGACTCCAGTTTAGTTGCTGCTACACTGGTGAAACTGGCCAAAGAGGAGAAGCTGCAGTATCCCATCCAGACATTTTCAATCGGATCAGAGGATAGTCCAGACATCCTCGCTGCTCGCAAGGTCAGTTCATATGATCATGTATCACATTCCCTCATGGCTGGTTACATATGTTTATGGCTGGGCACCGTCAGCAGCCGTAGCAGGAACGTTCTTAGTTTGTCCGTCCATCTCATTCTTATGAATGCAATATTTCAGGAACACCTTGAGGGAATTTATTCAAATTGGGCACAAAATTAACTTGAAGACAAAGATGAACTGGTGAGAATTTGGTCAAAGACCACAGTGAACTCATGTCTGTTCCATTCTTATAAACACCTGGAGGAAATGTCTTTACATGTGGCTCAAGCATCCACTTTGACTAGAGGATGAACTGTTTAGAAATTAGTCGTCAAAGGTCACTGCAGCCACGTGAACACATCCAACAACTTTGCACATCTGTAAGTCTTCACTACAAATATCAGTCTGGACAGACATGGATGAAGCTGCAGTTGGACTGTTTTTCAGAGGCAAACAGCTGCTAGGTGGTAATGAGGCATTTAATGTGGACAAAAGAAGAGTTTTGCTTGTTTTTAGTCACAGTTTGATTTGCATATCATCAGGTGGCAGCTTACATCGGCAGCGAACACCACGAGGTGAACTTCACAACAGAAGAAGGCATCCAAGCTGTGGAGGACGTCATCTTCCACCTGGAGACCTATGACATCACCACGATACGAGCCTCTGTTGGTGAGTGCAACATGAAGCACTGCACGAAATCTACAGCACACAGAAGCTACCAAAACAAGTTCACACCATGACTCAGGATAGCTAAGACCTCATAAAACAACAGTGACCTTTGCCTGTGATTGGAATTCCTGACAGCTGATAACAGCCTTGATTTATCTGTAAGCTGCTCCTTGTGTTTGGTGCCCTGATGAAGACTGTGAGTTAAAACATGAATCCCATTGATTAGAGGCAAAGCAGTATGCCTTGGAATTTTTGACTTATTGATCACATAGTTAGGTACAAGTCTAACTTCTCTTTCCTTGATATTTGTGAAGTAGCTCCTCAACCTACTGGAATTATCCACACTGCCTAAAGGTTTGAGTTCTTTACATTTTTGCAGACTGATCTGTTCACTGATGTGACAAACATGTGGCTGAATATGCTGCATCACCACATTCCTTTTCCTCCTGACTGACTGGTCTGAATTGGAAGTGAATCCAGTGAGCTTAGTAAAATGGTCAAAGAGGTCAGTGGGAGCAGCGTATGGGATTTTAATTGTGCCAACTAACAACACTGTTCATATCTAACTGCAAAAATATCCAATCTTCAAATAAGACAACCAACAGTTTTCCAAAAGACATATAGCATGATCCCAGTCTGATTACGTACATCTACAGTGCTATACAGTCGATGGAGGTGTGCAGACACAAACAGAAAACACTGTCTCAGCCTTAAAAAAAGAAAAAGACCTCACCTAAAAATGAAATTAGGGTTATATAGTAAAGTTGTGTTTTGTCTGCATATTTCTGTATTTTTGAGGATGTGACCACGTTATTTAACATCATCATATTTGTTCATTTGAATATTTTCTGTTGGTTTCACTTCATTTTATGATTTGTTGCAATTTTTTTGCAAAAAATTGTCATTCTTTTATTCTCATACAAAAAGAATTTCGACTAGAAATCTACAACCCTTGATCACCAGTGGAGGGCAGAAATTTCATAGCAGAGCTTTAGTATTATTTAAATAATAATAATAATATAAATTAGGCTTTTATTTTTATACTTGAAAACCTCTTTTGTAGCCATGTTTCTGAGAAACTCGCTTTCACTGCAGCTTTTGAGAATTACCGTTGTGTGGATTGTGGGGCGTCGTCTTTGTTCAGTCAGATGAACTGGGATTAAGGAATTAATTTGTGTTTTTTCCACTGCAGGGATGTACTTGGTTTCAAAGTACATCAGGGAGAAGTCAGACAGTGTGGTGATCTTCTCTGGAGAAGGATCTGATGAGCTGACTCAGGGATACATTTACTTTCATAAGGCAGGTCCTCCAGCAGCCGTTCACTGATCAGTCAAACTACGATCTGAGTAATTTGTTTTTGTTTTGTATTTTTACCTGACATTTTTATTTTGATGAAATTTAAAATATAACATAAAGGTTGGATATTTAAGTAAATAATAGAAATAAAAGTATAGGTGAAATGTGGTGGTGGAGGAGTACACAGAATTCATAGTTTTCTATGTACCTCAGTCAGAAAACACAAGAAATGCACAAATAACTTTCAGACAAATGAAATTATTAGAAGTATTTATTGGTCATAACTGTCCCTGGAACAGTTCAGGCATTAAACACTACATACTGTCAAGTATGAAATATATAAAATTAAAAAATTTTCATTAAGACAAGTGGAACTTATTCATTATCAACTTAAATAATGTTTTAAATCAAACAGTGCAGTTTCATCTCTAGAATTGCTCAAAGTAATTCTACCTTCCTCCTTTTCTGTTAACATAGAACACATAGCAGTCTTGGTTGAACAACCTTTATTAGAATATTGGAACAAAACCAATCAGGGGCTTGCAGGTTTTATGTAGTGTGAGCTCCACAGTTTAGCTGGTCCATTTAGCTGTACAGTGTGAGAAGAGAAGTTGTGGGTTCTGGCTGCAGGAAGCCTCATTAGAACTTGTGGTGTGAGTTAACACGTCATGCAGGAGTTGTAAAAACAACGCAGAGTCTGTAGCTTTAAAGGCTAACCTGCTGCAGGCGTGCTGCGGCTGATGGACAGCTTGTTGCAACTTGAGACTAATGCGTCAACATACAGTCGTCCTCAGATATCTTCATACCATCCCATTAAAGAGGAAAAAAGAACAACTGTCACTGAAATAAGTTGAAATGGACAAAAGTAATAATAATTTAATGAAAATCATGACATTGGTTTTGAATTGTGGTTCAACAGAAATATTGAAAAAAGCAAAACAAACAAAAAAAACAAGCATGATGGGACGCGTAAACTAATATTTTGTTGAACAACCCTTTGAGCCAATCAATGCAATCAATTGTTTTCTGTAACTCAATCAGACTTCTGCACCTGTTGACAGGTAATTTGATTTTGGTCCACTGCTCATCAGCAAAGTGCTCTAGTTTGTCCGGGACAGTTTTTTTGTCTCTTTTTTTTAAAATGATTCTTTTCAACCACAATTCAAAAGCATTGTCTTATTTCACAAAATTATAATTTAGCAAATTTTTATTTGTTATAATTTTTCCAGTTTCTAGTTATTTGAGAGACTGTTGTGAATTTTGCTTTTTCTTTAATGGAAGGGTATGAATACATTTGAGGACGACCGTAAATAGAAATCTGACAGGAGCTGTTAGGGGACAGGAACTAATCCTAAAGGCCTCAGTAGACGGCAGCAAGACTCTTCATGAGTCTTCTTAGAGGCTTCTTCAGTTCAGAACTACAGATGGAGTTTGGAGGCCAAATAATGACTTTGAAGTCCAGAAACAAAACAAGCCACAATAGTCAGGTTCAGTTTTAACACACCAATGTCTGCTTTGTGGCATTAACACCACGATGTTAAATGGATTTAGTTTGGGGTTTACCAAGCAATATAAACATGTGCTCTAAGTGAGTAGAGGAGGCGTATTTGAAACAAGGGAAGAGAGCTGAGACTTCCTGAGGAGAGCATGTTTAAGGTATTCAAGGCAACAGGTGAGAATCTTGTCTTTGCTGACCCCCAGTGGATGAAGCTCTCACTTTGCTGCAGTGATGTACAAGCATGCTTTTACTTATTTGACAGCCCTCAGTAAGATGCAACACCTGGTCTTTGGTGTGTTTATTCGGGGGATGCATTTACAGTTGCACTCCTGAGACTGCTGGAGCACCAGGACAGCTCGAGAATTAGTTGTTTTATAAAGACTTTATTGCATCAGTCTGACCCAAGTCACTAGTTTTCAGCTCTCAGTCATCTTTGGGTTAACCAGACTGCATTCATTTCAGAAAGTGACATAAATGTTCACAAGTCCAACCGAGTAAGACTGCCATGATAAAGGTGTTTATCAGACATAGAGCTAATATCTGACTTCTGAAAGGAGTTGTTTAAAAATGGTCATAGCTGACAGAACTGTTCTTGTCTTCCAGGCTCCAAACGCTAAAGCGGGAGCAGAGGACAGCGTTCGTCTGCTAAAGGAGCTCTACCTGTTTGATGTTCTCCGAGCCGACCGAACCACTGCTGCACACGGGTGAGTCTTCGCTCATAGCCAGAAGAACTTATCCTGAGAACACACAGAAGCAAACTCGCCCTCCATAATACCCTCGAAGCACAAACAGGCAAAAGACATGTATTCAGTTTTCTGAGTGAATTTGAAAAGCTGCAACCAGCATTTTGTCTGATTTAACAACTTAAATGGAATAAAATTGCTGATCTTTCATGTTCTGTTGTTGAAAATCCAACCTGCCTGCATCCTTGTCATCACAGAGAATGTTCCATCAGTTTTATTTTTTATTTTATTTTTCATTTTTGTGTTACTTTTATTCACTAAGTGACTTAATAAATTGGGAAGAAAACCACTTACATAATGGACTGAGATCAGAAATTGCACTAACGAACAGCTTTTATGGGTGCTCGCTTTCAGTCGTCTTCACAAAACATCACAAAAAGAGAAATCTTTTATGAGGGGAAAAAATAATGTGGTCGACGGCAACATGATGGAGGAGCATTAACACCAACATTAATAATGCATTATAATTAAAGGAAGCGTGCTACTGATTAAAACTTTATAAATTAAATCTTAATACTAATGGAAACCCACTGAGGTCATACTGACTATAATGTAAATAAACTGAAATGATTGATAGCCGTGGATACATTATTGTTGTATTTTTTTACCCAAATGTCCCACAATCATCCAAACTCAGTGATCTTATGATGAACTATGCACTTTGTAATGTATATTTCGCTTGTTATTCTTCAGTCTGGAGCTCAGAGTGCCTTTCCTGGACCACAGATTCACAGCATACTACCTTTCGCTGCCTGAGGAGATGAGGATCCCTAAGGTCAGCGCTCATTTCACTGTTCACATCACAGAAGTGATTGTTGGAGGCAGTGTGTTAGTATTGATCTGTGTGTCCTGTGAAAGCAGCATGGAGTGGAGAAGCACCTGCTGAGGGACTCCTTTAAAGGTCTGAACTTGATCCCTGATGAGATCCTGTGGAGGCGCAAAGAAGCCTTCAGTGATGGTGTGATGTCAGTGAAGAAGTCCTGGTACGTTTACCTGCAGGAGCATCTGGAGTCTATGGTAAGAACAAAACCAATTCACTGGACACTAAAGCTGAGCACAGGTGCATTTGATCAGTTTCATGCTGTATTGAATCCTTTACTTGGTGTGTAATGGTGCACAAAAACCATGATTTGGTTTGTAGCTCCGTTTCGAGGTCCTGGTTTGGCACATTGTCAGCACATCAAATATCTTCTTTTTTTTGTTATAAACCTCTGGTTTACTTGGCAGACTACAGCTGTGTGTGTGTGTGTGTGTGTGTTTTTAAGTCTCTAAATACTGCTGCAACTGGCTGCAACCTACTAATTAAAAAAGTAAAATTTACCAAATAGGCAGCAACTTGTCAAGTGTGTAACAAGGATTAAAAAGTCCACTGACATTGCTGCATTTTCCAGAAGACATTAGTGGGCTTAATAGTTTTTTTTATTTTTTTGCTTACAGTGAGCTTTCTGCAGCGATAGATGACTAGAAGTTCAGTAAATTCACATAATTTGTTAGTTTAGCCATATTTGTTATGTAGGTTTATTGCATAAATTCTAACCAATACATAGGCAGGATGAGACATGATGTTAAAAGCTGTTCCCCCTTAAAATAACCTTGTTTGTTTGAGTAAAGGTGCATTTATGTCTCCAGTAAAACAATGTATTAACCATCACTGTTGCAAGTCTTTTTATAAACCTAATGGTGAAGGTGTCAGTTAATATCTAATAACCAATCAAATAGTTCTTGAGTACAAAAGTTCTGATCGCTTGGTAATATGTTTTAAATATTAACAACTATTTACAGACTGTGTTGGCTAAAATGCACAAGAACCTTTTTATGATAATTTGCTTCATGCTGACAAATTTTAAATGTGCAGTTGTTGGGATCAGTGTATATTATGGAAAATTATGGAAAATTAGAATGTGCCAGAAGCCTCCAAAATGAGGGCTTTTTACAGCCAAAGCGTTTCCCCAGCTGGTTGTTTTGTCCAACTGGGTGGTTCTCCGTGTCCTTCTAAAAGCCTGCGTGTTGCTATAGTTGTGCTTTGAATCTGGTGAATCGACTTTGGTAGAGATGCAGTTGAGAATTTCTAAAACAGACTCAATGACATCAGTGTTGCTGATTCAGTGTTATGTACCCTTGAGTTTAGACTTTTCCTTAAGCAGGAGTCAACATTTCAGATGTCACTCTGGCCTGGTGATGGGGACTGACAGACTTATTGTACTTTCATAGTTCTCTTAAGGGTTCTTTTTTCATAGAGCCCAAGACGTTCAGTCTGGGTCTCCATCTAGAAAACAGTGTTGTCAAAAGTGTTCATAAACCAATTTTTAATGTGTGTGTGTATGTAATTTAAGTGACAGTAAGTAAGTGAACATGTGGTGATGATGTTTATCAGTGTGTGGATCCTTCACCCTTTTGTGTGGCTGTGCGCACGGCCATCACAGCTCCAGACCAACGTTTTACATTTGTTGCACTGGTGTGTCGAACTTTTTCATTTATGTGCGTCAGCATATGATTTAGATGCATCGTAAATATGCTGAATATTAAGTGTAACCAGAGGGCTTCTGCTACAGAAGCTACCGTGATACACCACGAAGTGATCTCAGTTTATTGTGATAAAAAACAAACAGACAGAGCTGACAGTGTGGGTGATCAGTGGATGGGTGGACTTTATCGCTGACTGGTCAACAGTTCATTCACAATTACTGAGGACTATTAGCCTCCTCCTCCCAAATGAAACAATCCGCTGACACCTCCCCAAACCAAAAGTGACCCGACACCCCACATGATTGTTCTCACATGTAGTATCGGTATCGCCATTGTTTACAACCATAATATTAGATGTGATTGGATAACACTGTGTGACAGCAGGAAACAGCCGGATCACTGCATGCTGGCAAATAAAAGTACCATTACCAAAATGTAATAACAGCAAAAAGTGCATTAAAGGCATTAAAACATCTGAGAGATACATTTTGTAAATAACTCTTGTCTCTAATAAGGCAAATAGGTACAAAAAAATGACATGAATAAATGTCACTGCGCTCAGCTTGCACACAAAATATGGTAAAGCTTCAACACAGCACAACACAAGACAAACCTACAGGCCAGCGAGCAGAGAGGAGGAAATATTACAGAGACTCACAACACATGGTCCCCGATCTGCAATGTAATACAGCATGCATCTGTCAAAGAATTACCACTACATTTTTGTTTTGAATACCCATACCCACCTGACCCCTGAGCAGAGCCAGTCTGTAAAGAAATGCATTATTTAATCAACCAAACAGTAATGAGTAAATACACCTTGAAATTACACACACAGAGTTTATTCACAGCGCACAAAGGTATGTGTTGTGTTCCAGTTAGGTCTATATTGGTCTATTTACACATGAAAATTGATTTTCACACTGGACATATTAAATGGAGGAGAAAGGAAAGAAAAGGGAAAGAAATGTCTCTCTGTAGGGAAAAAAAAACTACTTTAAAATACAAGGACGTGGGATTTAATTTGAAGTAGGAGCAGCGAGTTCACTGAAAAACACGAAGTCATTTAAATTACTCACATATTCTCCAGACAGGTAACGCTAAAATCACTCCACTTCCCTCAGCGACATAATTGGCTAAAAAACATTTGTTTACAGCAATTAGTTTGTCAGCATGTAACACAGAAAACGAGAAAAATAGTTTGCATTCTGTGTAATTTCCCAGCTAGCCATGGAAAGTTGTTGTTGCAAATGCAGAGCAAATGTTTGTCATTGTCATGGCTTGCATGGTTAAATGCTGCGTGCTTGTGTTCTGTCAGGTGAACGACGACCAGATGGAGAAGGCTCACAAGACGTTTCCTCACAACCCCCCGCTCACCAAAGAGGCCTACTACTACAGACAGGTGTTTGAGAAGCAGTACCCCGGCCGAGCGGAGTGGCTCTCCCATTTCTGGATGCCGCGCTGGATCAACGCCACCGACCCATCGGCCCGGACCCTGTCCATCTATAAACCTGATAAAGAGTAGTGATTGGCTGAACAGCTGAGTGCCTGTGTCTGTCTGCCTGTCTGTCAGCAGTGTGCTGGCCACTTGTACATGTGTCATATTTAACTTTACTCCCAGGTTTTTTTTTTTTTTAAATTAGCGGCCTTATGCTGTGTCAGTGGTTCTCAAATGTTTTCTGTCAGGCCCCCCCCCCTCGCCTTAAATAGTCATGAAATGAGCCAGTTTAAATTTACTGAAACTAAATATCATGAGCAGTCAAATAGTGCAGCAACAACTTGCTCAGTGACCAGTAGAAGTACCAGGGGGAGGATAGCCTTCAATTTAGTGGTGGTTGTCTCATCAGTCATTGTTGACACCATATCAAGAGCAGTGGGGAGTTGGAGGTCCTCAGCTGGTGGATGGTGATTCTGTTACAGGGCTCCAGACTAACTTTCCACTGGTGCTACCAACTGTCTTCATTGGTTGCACCAGTTAATGATCTGGTTGCCCCCTTTATTTTGTTACATCAGCATTGCCACAGCTATTAATCCACCATGCAGCTGATGAATAGTTGTTTTTGCATAACTCAGTGATACAAGACTAGATATTTGTGAACTGTTTTAACATTAAAATATATTTATTTTGTCACCAATCCTCTTCTAATACCAGTCATTAACTGGACACAGGCTAAACACTTGCTGAAAGTGGCCGTGGGTAGATGGTGCATTTTACCGATGTTCCCTAAACGCCTCACACGCTGCTCCGGTAGATGCTAACAGGTGTGTTCAGTGCAGCTCCTCTGACAGGTGAGCGACCAAACATTTGTTGGAAAACAGCTGAAAGCGTGTTCTACACTAATTTGCCCAAGTTGAAAAGTTTTCTATAAGCAGAGTTTTTAGCAGTTTTTTTTTAATGAACGGACTTTTCTACGAACTGAGCGCATTTTAAATGTCCAGACCACTGACCATCATGTTTCTAGAAAAACTGGTTGTAATCCAGATTGTCCGACAGGCCAGTGTCATCTTTTTCGTCACGTCTTTACTCGTCGGTTGATAATGAACAGATTTTGTTTTAGTTTTTGTTGTCAGTCTTTCTTAAATTGACATTCTACGGAAGCCGAGAGCGGTCGTTTTCCGCTACTGTTCTTTCTTCGCCGTTTTCTCGAGATAACGAGTTAATTTTCTCGTTATCTCGAGATAACAAGAATCGTTTTCTCGTTAAAACGAGATAATTGGTGTTTGT
>NW_007578256.1:295724-320809 GCF_000690725.1 Stegastes partitus
AACTGTCAACGGGATAATTATCTCGTTATCTCGAGAAAACGGCGTTTAAAAAAAATATGCGGCCATGACCGCTCTCGGCTTCCGTAACATTCTCGTCACAAATTAGTCAGAAAAAATGGGTCGTCAACAAAAAGTTTTGGTTTAAGTTTTGGTTGATAAAATGAACACTCCCCTGGCATCGCACCGCCCCACTGTCTGAGAAGGACTGCCCGATGTGGAGCCTGTCAGGCTGTGATGAATCTGTTGCATCTATCAGATGATGGAGCTGCACTTTTCCTAAATGAATGATAGATCTCTTATCCCACCATCCCCAGCTACTTGTGGGATACTTCAGTTTTGTGACCATTTAAAAGCGGCAAGTCTGATGTGTGCGCACCAGCTGCAGCCTTTCAATTTCATACCTGCCACGTGCAGTTTGTTCGCGCTTTGTACGAGCTGGCTCTTTCAAAGTTAGTCCAAGAAGGTCCCTGCTTTTATGTGCATCACAAAAAATGACACCTTGAACATTGGTACTGTGGTGAAAGCAGCAGGTGGGCAGCTTCATTCCTCCGTTGCTGGACGTAATCAGCCATGGCACTGCGGTGAACTCAGAAATAAACACAATCAGTGAAGTTGGACACTTAGCAAAAGCAGGCCTTTGGTTTTGTGATGGTGGTAACAGATGTGTTGATAAAAATTAAGGAAAGTCTGTTTCATTAGATGCTCACGTGAAAGCACACCGAAAAGCTTATCAGATGTTGGCATCCTGGAAATATATCCTGAGTTGTGGCTTTCAAATGAAATAGAGGCACTTCAGGAGTACAGGAGATAGCCACGCAGTGTTTTCAGGAATGAGAAACACATTTGAGCTCTGCTGAAAACTAAATCGATTTTACATCCACTCCAGGTGCCACAGTCTGAAGCCTGAACCCTGATTTCATCTTGAAATTGTGACACCTGGAGTGGATATAAAATTGATTTGGTTTTAACAGAACTCAGATGTGTTCATCAGCCCTAAACATTTCTTTGCTTATTTCTTTTACATATGAAGTCAAAGATGCTGGAAAAATAACGCAAATTTAAAAAGACTGACATTTTGACCAATTCTTGTGTATTTTTAGGGTCTTGTAAGTGATAAAATATTCATAGTATGAAAGTAAAAATTACTGGGGAAAAAAAAAACTCAAATGATTGTAGATGAGCAGACATCTATGCAGCACATTTTGTGATATTTGACAACGTTTATGGCAACTGAAAACAATGGAAGAGTTCATCTGCAAAAACAGGTTGCTCCATTTTTGTAGATTTTCTGATTTTTTTTTTTTTTTGTGGTTTGCTTGAAATAATGTCAAACTGAAGTTGAGTGGATTTGACTTAGTAGAAATGACAAAAATAGAGATAACTTAGACTGGTGACCTGTCCTTCACCTTTAATCATCTGGAAGAGGCTCATCCGTGACCCCAGTGAGGATTAAGCAGTGTATAGATAATGGATGGATGATCAACTAAAGTTGTAGTCAGACTGATTTGTCAGATCTTAAGATGCATGTTGTTGATTTACTTTGAAGGACCATGCTTGTTTGTTTTCTCCAACCATTTTCCAGATATTTGTAAGAAGATCCTTGCTCTACCCTCCAGGCAGTCTTTCATTTCATTATTCTACAAAATGAAAGTGGGCCTACGCTACTGGTAGAGTTATCAATCACATTAAACACCTCGTCATCTTTTGGGACTTATAGGATCCATCATGTTGCCAAAGCTGCAGCAGCGTTGCTCAAAGTTTGGTTTCCTGCCATGATGGTCAACAGTGGTGCTGCACATGCTCTTCTGTTGTGTCATTAATCATTTATTCGTTGTTTGTTTTTATTTTTAAGGGTACCGAATGATCCCTCACTTCTCAGTCGTCTGCTATAATCCAAAAACGCTTTGTCAGTGTGGTGCTTTCTGTGGAGACCTGCAGTTTTCACTATAAGTGGCTAAGTTCTGTTGCACTATGATGCTGTCACTTCTTAGATACTGTGGACTCACGTTACCACAGACAAACACTAAACAACAGAAGTGAATACACTTTTATTTAATATCACTTAGATGTCAGTTAATTCAAAGTTGTACCACCTGACAGTAATGTCATTACTTCCAAGTAGAACAGAAGCATGTTTGCTCTTATGTAAAACTAAAAGTAACAGTTTCTGTGCATGATATTGGGCTGGAAGGTACCTGGGTGGTTTGCACCGTTGCCTCGCAGCAAGAAGGTTGTTGTCCCAGTGAGGACACCCGGGATATTTCTGCGTGGAGTCTCCATGTTCTCCCCGTGCAGCGTGGGTTCTCTCCAGGTTCCCCGGCTTCCTCCCACAGTCCAGAAACATACTGAGGTTAATTGGTGATTGTAAATTGTCCGTAGGTGTGAATGTGAGTGTGCTTGGTTGTCTGTCTCTAAATGTAGCCCTGTGATAGACTGGTGACCTGTCCAGGGTGTCCCTAAGTCAGCTGGGATAGACTCCAGCCCCCCCGTGACCCTAGTGTGGATTAAGTGGTGTATAGATAATGGATGGATGGATGTGCACTATATTAAAAATACATACCCCACAATAGTAACTCAAAGCAACAAAAGTCAATATTACTGAGATTCAAATCTTTAATTTTGTCAACACTTCATATGTCCACCTTTATGACAGACTTGGTCCTCCTCAGCATGGAGGACACCAAATTTCTGTAGAGACGTTCTGTTGTTCTTCAAAGACTGTTTTTTTAGTGGCTCTTTGCTGGAGGGCTTGTGTTGCTCTACATTTCTCTTTAAAATACACCAAATGTGTTCTGTTGGTTTCAAGTTTGATGAAGTTTGACAGTTTGCTTGGCCAGGTAATACTTCTTACTTTTTCACTCTTGTGTGATTTTGGCAGTATGCTTTGGATGGTTATCATGCTGGAATAGTCCTCTTCTGCCACGTTTCTGCAGACTGGGAGTCATTTTGTCAGACATCACTCATGCATCCTCATATCATCACACTCCGACCTCCGTGCTTCACCGTCAGGACCATTCACTGCGGTAGTCCTGGTCAAGTTCTCCCCAAACTTGTTGAATCCCATCTGAGCATGTTGATCTCATCTGAACAAAGAATGTGCTCCCAATATTTCCCTATCAGGCTTCTTTCCTTGTTCTTGATCAAAGTTAATACAGACGTGAAGAACAGTTTTCCTTTGATGCCATCCATAGAAGTTGATACTGAACACTGTCCACCTCACTGCCTGAGCTGTTACAAAAATATTAAATGATAACCCCTGTGCCAAGTTGAAAACAGTTGCCCCTCTGTTTTTCTGAGCTAAATTGACCAAGTAGGGCACTATCTGTGGCATCTGCAGCTGTGATTACGAGCACTGTGGCTTGTTCTGTACCTCCTGATTACTACTGTAATTGTTTGTTGACTGATATTTCATCTTCCTTGATACTTTTCAGTCTTTGTGAAGTCTTACAATTAGATTTTTCATTTCCTCTGGCAGTTCTTTTTCATGTTGAGCCATGATGCAGACCTGCATTTTTACATAAGTCATTTTATAACCATGTCCATGTAAGTAGGTTGATTGGAAAACGCAGATGCACCCTGTTTTGTTTCAGTGATCACAGGTGTATTAACTTTTGTTACATCATATTACATTAAGTTTCTGCTTTGGGACCTATATTTCCAATATCATTTTTCTAAAGTGTTTGTTGTTGATTGTTCATAAGAGAAAATACTCCACTGTTCAACTTATAAGGAATACAATTATTGAGAGGTGATACTAGTTGAAATCATTTAATATTTAACTGATATTGCACAGTGCAGTCATTTCTGTTGATTTGAGATGTAAACTCAATCTGATAGTTTCGAGCTACTAACAGGAAAAAGGCTGATGCAGCGTGTTGACTAGTGTGTTATGCAATTTGTGTGAATGACATCTTTACAGTTTCTCACAGGTGAGAACCTCATCCAAGTAGAGTAACTTCACACTAATTAATCTCTGCTGGGTTGTCTGTATTTTTTTTAGATCTTAGTCTATAACTGGCTATGCAATAGTTTATCATTAGAAGTTGGTTATGAACAAATTAAAGTGAATTTCTTGAAAATGACGACTTTATCCATCTTCATTGCCCACCCGATTTAAATGTTGGGATGTGAGGCAAAGCCACAGGAAGAGAGCAGTAATGCCTGTGTGCAATGTGCTGCAAGTCCGTAACTCTTAATTACAGCATGAAACAATAACAGAACATGCTGCATTCTAAACTCATCAGAATTCACTGTAAGCTCTTGCATCGGGTTGCATTATATTTTCAGTTCCGCGGTTTCGTCCTCTTCCTAGCATAGCTGTTATCTGGCTCTTGCTATCTAGTAACTGTCTATGTTCCATGCCAACTGTTGCTGAAATAAACCTCTTGGCACTGACGTGTTGTTGAGTTTATGTGCTCCTTGCAGTACCTCAGTGTACCACCAGAGTCCGCTCTTCCCACACCCTTACTTAACAGGTGCTTTTTTTTTTCTCTCTCACGTCACATCACAAGGAATTCACGACTTTGAAGCTGAGGTTCAACCAGTAAAGAAAATAATTTTAATATTTGTCAGATCACTATAACACACAGGTATCCTGTCATATCACACCACATGTGCAGGTGGACAACATGACAGCTCTTCTAAAAGTCATTGGAAAGCCAAAATGAGAACCTGTCCCAGTGTTTTGTATTTATAGAACAATCAGTTGCAATTAAACAGTTATGAGGCACTATGCAGTGACTTTGGCAGTGCAATTTTCAGCATACCCAGGGGTATAGCCTTGCTTTGATGGCCCACAACAACATTTAGTCTTTGTGGCATGGCAGATGGTGGAGAACGCTCACAGAAACCACTTAACATTGATAATGACATCGTTTCCCTCTCCTCTGGCCCCGGTCTACCTTCTGCTGGGACGAATGAAACTGGCACAGGTACAGCACTGCTACATCACTACAATGTGGAAACAATCATTTTTATTCAACTAACAACTACACACAGTTTGGAGAAAACAAAACCAGCGTCAGGTACCCCTCCCATGGGTGTGGAATGGTTGGATGAGAAGCAGGCAGGTGATTGGACTGTTTAGCGGCGCTTGTCGTAAGTCTGTATTGTGCTCCACTCGTAGGACTCTGCAGAGGGAGAAACACTGAGTTAGTTTTGGGACACATTTGCTTCCTGGAGAATAATCTATAAACTACGAGCAGAGTTTTCTTGAATTAATGTTACCTGGCTCCTCTTGGCTCCTTTTCCCCATCAGTCCAACAAAAGAGTTGACTTTATGTCCTTCAAAGGAAACACATTTACATCAGAGACTGTTCCACAAACAGCCTAAAGTATAGTTTAGCTAACGGCAACAGGAGTTGTACCCATAATGTAAATATACACATTTTCACAGTTGACATGCTGTTCCATACACATTTCAGTAGTTTTTTCTTTTTAAATGCGACCCCTTAAAATCTCTTGTCTTCTTTGTGACATTGCTTACAGGTGGTTATTCTTTCTCACACCTCCTTCGAGGCCTGAAGTGATGAAAACAGTCGAAGACAGTCAGAAGGCATGAATCTCAAATGTTATTCATGCTTTCTAGATATGGGGTGTTTCCCAGGTTGGGAGCAGTGACGTAGTATCGCCAGGTGTAATTTGTGTGTAATTCTAGAATATACGCTCCTCTTTAGATCTGCACACATTTCCAGGTACGGCACATAGATATGTGCTTAGAGTTTCCAAATGTTGTCCTGTGTCCAACATGTGGACTGGAACCCAAACCCCGCTCCAGTCAGGTTGGCAGTGATGTAAATGTGACGGACAGCTGCATCACAGACTGACCGGGGCCCCTGTCAATCACAGTAATGGACTGTAATATAATCATGAGGAAGGCGGTTTGGGGGGTGGGGGGTGCATTAGATTGGGGTGTTATAAAATACAGAGAGCCCTGAGGGAAAATCTTCTATTACCAACATCAGTGTTTGCATTACACTGATGAGTTAACTGTAGAAAATGTCCTTGTTGGTCAGCAGTGCAGAAATCACTGTTTTGTCTCGTTTTTCCCCCTGTCTAGTGTTCTAAGTGTAGAAGGCATCCTCAGTGTAAGTGAAGGATGAAATGCGTCGCTCCTTCTATCCATCACAAGCGTAAACAATCCAATTTAACTCTCGCATGTCCTTGGGGCATTGATCCCAGCACTCTCCCTCTCCGTAATGATGAGTGACTTACAGCCATGCCTGCATGAGAGGAATAAATTAGACATATACTTATATATGCTGCGCTGTGTTGCATCACTGAGTGGGTGACTAATTTAGAGCAAATAAAGAGAGAAAAAGGGAAAATCCCCTCCTCCTCGTTTCTTTTTGCCTCTGCGCTCTTTATCGCTTCCCTCTTTGTCGTCTGCTCAGGACCACCTCCCTTACTGCCAAATTAGTGTGTTCAAAAGAACAGAAAAAAAACCTGACATGCAGTAATCAGTGGTGGCTGTCAATTAATTAAACCCTGCAAAATTGTTTGCTTCTTCTGTCCCTGTTCCTTTTTAAGCAATGACATAAAGATTCTTCTCAATTAGTAATACTGGGGGCGAAATATGAGAGAATTTACCTTTTTTTTTTTCCACATTGCTATCTTTTTGGAACAGAACATCTGGACCCAAACGGCCAAACGGCTGATGTTTTCCACTTGTAGTGGGGGTGAGATGATGTCTACAGAGCTTTAACAGTCATCCAGTGTTCGGGGATGTAACGCACACACCCCACACGAGACCCGCTGAATTCATTCTTATTGTACAGAAACCCCACATCTTTACCTGATCTTCACACATGTGGCTCTGTTTATGCATTTGTTGTAGTGCTGTTTTGGGGCAAAGCTTTTTTTTGATGAGTCAACGGGTCTTTAAAGCGTTTATTTTAAGTTCACTGAAATCAAATTTTGAAAGAGATTTTGAGGCTTTGGCAACCTCTGAGGAGTTTACCCTACACAATTCTAACAAATATTACATTGAGTGTATTTATACGGCCTCATTCCAATATGTTTTAAGGTGCTTAATTGAATTTGTGCCCTTTTAGGCCAGAGAAAAAGATAAAGCTGGTTAATGATGTTATAGAAAATAAGACTGAATTACTAAATTAAAAAGAAAGCCGTTTTAGAATAGTAAAACTCTGGCTGTGACCCTGCACAGGAAGAATTTCTGAAACTGTTAAAGAGGATTCACTTGATCAGAACACCTACGAATGATTAAAGCCAGAGACAGGTGGGACACTGATGAAAGATCAGATCATTTAAAATACGGTATGAGGACAAATGTCTCCTGTAGGATGGAGCAATGACACTAATCATTTATCATTAGTCCTCTTCATGTTCCATTTAATTCAGATTATTTTATCCGGGTTTGACTGACATGCACATTGCAAGGATCACACATTCTCCAGGGTACTGCAGTGTCCCCCTTTCACTGAGTTTTAAGACACGAAAAGGAAAATTAACAAACAACTGACATGATTGTAGTACTTACTTTTGCGGGTGATCTGTGCATTTGCTGTAAGAAAAGAAAAATCAAAGTTATCATTACGACAAGAAGTCCACAGAAGAAAAGAAAAGCTGAACAGTACTGAGAAGGAGCCCTTCCTCACCCATAGAGCGTTTCCCCATCAGACCAATGAACTGATGCGGTCGCGGCTTTCTCGTCATCCTCAGGAGGATTTCTCTGAATGGGTCGTTGGAAATCCAGCCATCCTGAGGGAGGTAAATCTCAATGAATGTTCACGGAGTCGCCAGGCAGTAGTGTTGAGATCCAGACTGGCAGCTTGTCTAGCTGTGTGATCCCAGTATCTGTTCTCACTTACTACCAAAATGATGGAACGGCTTTATAAATGTGTGAAGACTTTGTGTTTTTCTCTGATTAGAAATACAAAACTGCACGTGTTATATAAAATAATAAATTCCTACTTGCTGTCCTGATAACAAAAGCAAAAAAAAAGATCAAAATCTGCTAGAACTTGTGAATGTATCTTGAAAAAATATTATCTAAAAAGCCCAACACCCTCATCTATCCACCTGCACTGAGTAAAAATCCATACATGGCTTCAATGTGAAGCTTTCCCTAAGTGTTTCTATTTCCATCTCAGGATGTATTTCTACACTATGCATTAGTCTGACTGAGATGTGAACCTTGGGGCCACTAATGTCCCGCACACTAAGTTGTAATGATTTATTGTAGGCTCATTCATCTGCAGAATGGCTCCAGCCTACAGTTTTGGCTGTTGGATGAGCTGCCTGGCACGTCTCCAACTCGCAATGTCAAACGCTGGACGTGCGTTTCATGTCAATGGAGCAGCTTTGGGCTTAAGCTCCTACTACAGCGTACTGTGCACTTAAGGCTTTATTTAATTTCCTATTGGCTGGCTGCTCTGCAACAATATCCATCTTCATGCTGAGTGTTACTGAGCCCGAACATCTTATTTGCTCTAAGTACGGCGAGATGCTTTCAGTTCAGCTTGTTCTCAGACTTTTCTCAGCATTCACTTCCTGCATTTTGTGAATATCCACATACTCGGGCTGAAAAATTAATGAAACATGAGAAACTGCCCTGAGAACAGATGGAATCGTCTCACACTGACAGATTTGTTTGTGGTTTTACAGAAAGCCTACAGCCTTGGAGCCTTGACCCTGTTCATTAGCAGAGTGGACTGTTTCTTTACAGTCTGGGAACTGGATCAATTCATTGTAATGACTGTGCACTGTTAGCTGTTTTGCCCTTAATTAATTAGTCGGTACAAATTAGTCATGTTTCATTTCAAATTATGGCTAATGGAGGGTGAAAAGAATGAGTGAAAATCACATTAACTCCATGAAACCACATCTTAAAAACAATATGAAGTTAAAAAAATACATTCTCATTGACTACATCTGGAGAAATGCATTACAGTTATTGGGCATATGCAGGTTTTTATAGCAAACAGCCCACTCTTCAGTTTAACACAGTGATTTCATCAACCTCACTAAATTCCAGTCTACATTCAGTTTAATCAATGAATAACTTTCCTTATTATATTTGGGTTAAACAAACTTTCATCCAGAAGAGACGGAACATTTAATCCCCTTTTAGCCTCAGCTTCCACTAACAGGCTCAGTAATAATGGTGAATAAGTATTCTCATAATACATATGTACAGTAGCTACCTGGATCTGATTACTGCTCGTCCAGTAGTCCACTTCTCCTTTTGGCTCGTTTTCCTCGCAAAAAACTTGGGCGACGGCGAAAAAAGCCATTAAAAGAGGTAAAAGCAGGAACTTCATGGCGCTGAGCTGCTTTTTTTTCTCGCTAAAATTCACTCAAACTGGCTTCTCCTGTTTGTTTTTTTTACTCTAAAACGAGCGTCGACAACAGAAAGTAGAAAAGCACAAAGTAAACCAAGTGCGTTAGAGGCACGAGCTGGATGTGTTCTGTGCGCGCGCTGCTTCTGCCCTCGCGGCTCAACAGTAGTCCATAGCGCGTGCGTGTGTGTGTCAGGACGCTCAACTCCCGCCACTGGTTCCAGAGCTGTCCGCGCGCTCTGCCTCTGCACCAACTTCCCCCTGTCCGCCCCGCGTGCGCTCCTATATAGCAGTCTGAGCTGTGTTGCTTAGTAACGCCGTTACAGTAGTGGGATTACTCTCGCCGTGTCACGAGTACACGAGAAATTGATTTACAATAGAAGTTGTTGTCGTCAGGAGCTGGACACTGTGTGCGTCACCGTGCATCTGCACTTTGTGTTTTTTAAAAAAAATTTTTTATTTTCATCGTAGATATACTAAAATGAATTATGGCGCCATGACTTGACTTTAATCAGACTGTACTGAGTAGTTGTCTAATGAGTCGTGATAAATGCGCCTCATATTTACTTCCACAAACCAGAACTTGAACTATTCACTGACGGGAGCTTGTGAATGCTGCGTTCACGTTCCTGTTCTTGTGTAACACCCAACTGAGGATAAATTTAACTTCATATTTTGTAGTTTTGTCATGATTTTTTTCTCTTTTTCTAATTCTGCATTTTACTTTATTTTGATAGCTGACACCATAGAGAGACTGCAAACTCACAACAATCCTGTTGCCCACACTTCTATGATGGTATTTTCACTGAGGAGTAATCAGAGTGGGACTTCGTCACACTTTTCTTAAAGACCCCACACAGCTGTCAGAGGACACTGTGTCTCCTAAAAGCAGATGTGATGCAGATGCTCACATCTACACTAATAATAACCCAACAGTCACGTAAGCCCAGAATGACGCACTTGCTTTTGCGTGGCACTTAATTTTAGAATCTGTATTTTTATTTTATTTAATTTTTTAGGCCTAACTGGTGACTGCTCACACACCAAGCAACCTATTTATTGTATATAACATGTTGTTTAGCAAAGCTCTCATATCAAAGCCCAGATGAAAAGCAGAGGGACGTGTGACCTGAAGGTGCCACTGATTTACATTAGAAAAGCTTTTTTTTTAAATAATAGGCCGTTCACGATGAATAGAGGACTGCACTGCCCCGCTAAGTTCAGTGTCTACACACCTGATGGAGTCCTTGATTTGCTCAAGTGTCTTTATTCCATTAACAATAAGTTCATTTTATTTACCCATGTGCTATTTGTCAAATGCAAATGTTTTCTCTGTGCTCACATAATCCAGGCTGCAACACCGTTTTGCATGAACACGAGCACATTTGAAGGTTGTTTTGCATTGATTGACTTGACATGACCTTGATGTGTGTGTTTTTTTTTTAATAGAATGAAACCATGGATCTAGTCAGATTTCCCATCAGCCCTTTTTTTTTTTGCCACATAAAGTGAAGAATTCCTGTTGAACTTTGTGAAGCAGGCACAGGCTCTGTAGATAGGTTTACAGTAATATTCATTACCTCTCCCCACCGAAGGGGCCTCTGTGGTCATGGAGCCACTCCGGACTGAGATTTAATCATCCTCACAACTGTGACAGCTCATCCAATTAACAGACGGAAGGGGGAGGTGAGGAGAGAGAGCTGGAGAGAGAGAGAGAGAGAGAGCGAGGTGATGGAGCTGTTGGAGCCATGGGAGGGAGTTACCACAGAGGGGGAGGATTAAGAAGGAATATGTAGGAGGTAAAGAGAGCAGGGAGCCACTGAAGTTGGGGCACGCTGATAAACAGATATGCAGATTACACGGTGAGATGTGGACAAATAGGGCGTCAGTCCACGGAGACCGAGCGATGTCTGCAGCTGCTAGTGCTGCCTGGATCAGCTGGATGGCGTAGCAGGTCACTGAGGACGCCTTTCTAACTTTGATAAGGCATCCAGCAACAAATGGGACTGTGACATGCTGATGTGATGCATGAATATATTAGAGCATAAGTTGATTTTGTGCATGGAATGAATCCAAACCAGATCATTTGTTGGAAGGGAAAACTGAGCGAAAGCAACCCTGTGCCAATAGTTAATGCATGAGCAACTTGAATGAGAAAGTCCCTGCTGTAAACAGGGATCCTAACAAACATTCAATTTATCTTTTAATTAAAGTAGCCTAGAAGACGGTAAAATAAACAGGAGTTGTTAAAATATTAACTATCTTATGATCTTCCATGAAAATTTACACAGAAGATAAAACTATTTCTGCCTTTTTTTTTTGGTTAAGCTGCAAACTTGCCTTGTACAGAACATGATATAAAACACTGTCAAATGAGGAAAGGAAGAAATTAATCTTGCTGTTATTGCACAGTCTGCTAATTAATGTGTAATAGTTTATTAATGTTAAAATGATACATGTTCCAACTCTATGACTTTATGCAAACAAACACTCAAAGATCTCCCTACGTTTTCATTCTTTTCTAATTAAAGATGCTGGGAAAATTTAAATGGGGTCGCCACATGTCAGTTTTCTCTGTGTGTATATTACACTCGGCAGATATTTCTCAACAGGAGCTTCTGCAGTTTTATTTTTCAGCATGAGACTCCAATGGCAACGACAGATATGAGCTAAAACAAGAGATCTGTCTCGTGTTGATACCCAAAACCTGCTGCATGCAAGGTTTCAACATGGACCAAACAGATTTTATGTCTCTAAATATGAGCCAAATAACAATCTTTAGTAATTTCCAAATTGCTTTTGCATTTTTAAAACTATTCATAAATTATTGCTTTCACATCTGCAGCCATGATAGAAAAGCATCAGCCAGTAGTACCATTTGGTTACAAAAAAGTAATCAGCTTCAGTTATTTGAGGTACTTGTACTTATTTCTGTGATAAATCATTTTTATTTCAGCATCAAAAAAGACAGCAAATATACATTCAGTGCATTGGTATGAATAAACCAGTGGTTCCTGACCTTTGTGGCTGGTGATCTGTAAAAGAAAAAGATGGTTATGAATATAATAGAAACATTTTAAATCTAAATTTGTGTAGCAGAAGTTTTCTTATTCCTCTTTGTTCTTTTCTTTATCTCCCATAAATCATTTTATAAACCCTCCAATTTATTTTGGGACTGCTAGGCTAAAATACTTAATAGTACATTTTACTGCAGAATGAGTAATGTTTGATACTATAAGTGCAGTTTGAAGATAATACTTCGGTATTTGCACTTTAAAAAGAGTATTTTATTTTTATATGTAACAGAATTCTGACATTGTTGTCTAATTGTAATGAGGTCATTATTGTACATTATACCTCTTTAAGAAACCAGTTTTTAATGTTGGTTTGCTGTAACAAAAAAAACAAACAAAAAAACCCATTTTAAATTTTTATTTTTTTTTACAGAATTTTGCCTTTCACTGTAAAGATTTTCTCCACATTTTTTGAAATACGTGAAAATTTCAACAAAAACAGATCATGAATCTACACATATAATGTCAAATATAATAGGAAATAAAACCTATGAAATATTAAACATTCTTTTGTCACGTTTCATGTAAAATCTCATAATGCACTTGATATGAGCTAAAATTAACGGTACAATGCTTTAATTTAAAACTAAAATTATATGATAAAACCCAACTCATGTTAGTAGTTGACTGCAGGAGTAAAACTGAACGTTTGTATTATAATATTATTCAACAATATTGTTGAATAATATACAAATGCACACAGATGGTGGTAAAACTAAACCTAGAAACTATATATTAATCATAAATACATTTTGTTTTGTTATGACATGGATTTGTTCTGTTGTTTCTTTATTTTTTGCGCACCAGGCACTGAAATATTACCCCCAGAGTATTACATGAACATACAGAATATAGAACATACTCTATATGCCCAGTGGCACATATGAACATAAACTGGACGCTGTGTCTTGCTGATTGAGACACCTTCCACACAGAGCACTGAGACTGCAGCATCCCTGCTTTGACTCAGATTGGGTCTGTTTACTGCGTCTCGTTCCTCATCTCCTGAATTCCATCCCTGTCACCTCCCTGCTGGTCACCTTTCAAAAGAAGGCAATGCCGCAACCAAACGCCGTGACCAACACTGGCGTCCACCTTTGATTCTGAGAGCAGACTGTTTTTATGAAACAAGAGGTTGCCGGCAAAGCCTAAAAAAAAAAAAGTCTACTGCACAGCATGTCGCTTTGAGCTTAGATAAAATATGCACATGACTGCTGTCTGTTTCCGATATGAAAATACATATGAGTTCCTTTAAGTGTACTCGTATTACACATTCAAATGGAAATAATGAAATACAGTCATTTCCCTTCCTGTCTTACCAACTCTAGTGCCTCTTATACTCCGAAGAGAGTTGATTCATTCATATTTAGTCAGACGTGTGTCCTCACGTGCGGAGACAATAGCAGTATGCAATAACAAACAGTGTTCTGGACTGACTAATTAAATGGACACTTCTGTAATGCCAGTTTATCAGTTCCACACTTTCACTGCATCAAAAGTCCACACAGCAGTAGTTTTGTCAGAAGTCCACATGCAGACTGTGCACACACAAGCAAAGTACAGTGAATACTTGTTTCATACACTGTCTGTATGCACTGTGCTTCACATGCTTGGTCCTATTCTAATAATCAAACACCTGCACACACTGTTTTTGTTTTTTGACATTTTAATGCTGTTCAGCCAAGTGCAGTAAACTAATAAGCCCTTTTTGTTGGCATGAAGAGGTCACAACCATGCTGTTAAGTGTACATACGAGTCTGCATCATCAAGGGTATTGTTCTTTCTTATATATATACACATACATAAGTACACCTGTGATTTCCAATTAGTCTAACGGCATGAACATGGTTATAAAATGAACCCCAGAACCCTCCAGTTTTGTATCTATCTGCATGTCTACATCATGACTCTGATTGTTAAAAAGTCTGACAGTCAGGCCTCTCAAAGATGGAAACGGAAACACAAAGATTGGTGACGACCTGAAAATCATTCAAGACACAGTTGCAGCAGTATTCAGGAGGTATAGAATGAACCATAGTACCACTAATAAGAGTTGTAGTAGTTGTACAGGGATTAAAGTTTCTGTGACAGATTGAGTGAGGGGCATTGCCTAACATAAACCTCTATGGATGGCATCCAAGAAAAAAATTCTTCATCACTCTTTGGCACTAAACTACAAGATAAAACACTGTTAAAGATGGTTTGATGAATATTATGGGGTGCATTCTTTGGTGAAATGAGACAGGATGCATTTGTTTGGATTATACAGTGGATGCATAGTCCTGACAGTGAAGCACAGTGATGTGAGTGTGTGATGATATGGGGCTGCATGGGAACAAAAATTAGGGAGATAACATTTATAGATAACACAATGAATACATGTTGAAATCCCAAACCACCATCGGACAAGATGACGCCGAGTCTGCAGAAGTTTGACAGAGGAGGAATATTCCGGCACGATAATGATCCAAAGCGCACTGCTGAAATCAAACAAGAATTTCTAAAGACAGAAAAAACGAAAACTGTGACCAAGACAAGTATGTTGCCTGACTTAAATTCAACAGAACACCGAAAGAAAAAGGCAGAGCAACACAACCCCTCCGGCAAAGAGCAGCCGAAAAAACTGTCAGTAATGAGTGTACTGAAAATAATGAGCCAGCGAACATTAACAGCGTCACTTTTCTCGCCTTCCCTCATTTGTTCCTCAATTGAGGGAGCATAGCTGCACCGAACACAACAAATATTTGATTATGTAGTCATTTGTTCTCTTTGAGCCCTGCGAAGGCTCCCAATCAAAGAGACCCAAAATTATCACTTCTACCGCTTAGAGGACTTGAATGAAGGCTCCAACTAAAGGAAAACTATTTCAGTGTTAATAAAGTACCTTTTCTTTTATTTACAATCTCATGTGTATTCATGCAGGTCAGTGTGCTGACCGCTTGTACTAATGCATTTTGCTGCTACCTTTGATGCATTTAAATTTCAGCACAAAACGCTGTATGTAGATTATTCTAGGCAAGGGGTACTTGTTGAATTGAGTGTGATTTATTGCTCACTAAAACTAGCTCAAAGTCTCAGTGGGCAGATATTGTTGTCTCATATTTCTAGGTTTGCTGAACATGTTCAGTTACAACATCGTGTCCTGTATTCTACATTTTGGCGTTGCACAGTATAATCAGTCTCCTGCTGTTGGCCTCTCAGTACTTTGATTAAAACAACTCGTGAAGTGCCTTACCTCAGTAGTTTGCACACTAGATTCCAGGGGTCAGCCGGGGCCATTAATAAGCCTCCCAGTATAAGAGTAATTACATTTCACCACCATTTATTTTCTTGATGTTTGATTAAATTCCATCCCAAGGAACACATATATCAGATAAACGTCAGATACGACCTGGTCCGGGAGTATGAAGTGAGGACATGTTTGGTTTGCTGGACTGGACTGATCGAATTTGTGCCCTGCTGTTGTCGGAGCTACAGTTGGTCAGTCTGTTTGTCTGTCTTTCCAACACTTGTCCAGATTTCTAGACAACTGCTGGCCAGATTTCTCTGAAGTACAATGGACCCTGGAGACTCCACTACCAAAAAAGACATTTTGTTCAGCAATATTATGCTATTAGCAATACCCATAAAGCACAGGGCTAGAGTTTAGCTGAAAATTGACAAATGAGAGCTGAGTAGAAGTCCACAATCTGAAGCTGACCTGTGGAAAACCGACCCAATCTCAATATCCATGTCTGTTTTTAGAATAATTCTGAATGAACCCAGTCAGACTCATTCCAAAAGAATAATTACAACAATGAGCCAAAACCATAGACTGCATTTAAAAGATGGATATAACCAAAGTGGTGTCATTTGGTTGTTTACGTCCATTTAGAAGCACTGACATTGAAGCTTGGTCACCGAATGTAACCAAGATCCTGATCTGACTCAGAACTCAAGGAGGCGACATTCAGTGGTCTGCTAGTGACCTGTGAAGTAAAAGGTATAGCCCTGCCTTAAAACATGTCCTGCTTTATCATCTATTTTACTCTAAACAGGACCAGAATTAGCTAAATGAAAAGCAGGCTGTGTTCAAAAAGTCTTGAAACTGGTAATTGAGTCCAACTTTTAGCCTTAATACAATTTTAAGGGGTGAGTTATTTATATTTCACGCTCCGTTCAGCTGTCATGAATGGGGACATTAACAAAAGAGGCCAAACCCATTTTTCTAACAGTCTGTTACACATTTATTTTGGTTGTAAAGTTGAACATTTTAACATGGGGGTCTATGGTGATGACTCGCTCCTACAGCCAGCCTCAAGTGGACAGTTGAAGAACTGCACTTTTGGAACTTTTGCATTGATGTACACCCCCTAGGAGTGCTACTTGGGACACACAAATGGAGAGCTAATTCATTATGGCCAGAGAACTGGGTCATAGCATTTTCAAAGCAGCAGGGCTTGTGTGCTGCTCCTGGTCAGCAGTGGTGAGCATCCACGGTGTTTTGATGAAGGACAAATCATGAAAAGTTCATCAGTTTCTGCCAGATGCTGCTCAACACCTTCTGAGGCGTTGTAGAGTTCAGGACTTGGTCGGTCAGAACGGCCTCAGGGTCTGTCAGATTTCCTACTCAGTATATTATAAAATGTTGTGGAAGAAAAAAAAACAAAAAACAAGTATTTATTTAGTTTCAAAAACACTTGTTAAACTCTGTCTCACTGCTTTTGCATTGGTTTCTGATTATACTTTTGAAAAACTACCCAGTGATAAACTTTAGATTCTGACCAAAATCTGCTCTGTTGCTTTGTGGCTGAATTGCTTTCCGTGATGACAGTTTGGTTGCATGAACAAAGCTGTGACCTTCTGATGGAGTTGGTCCCCTGGGCTCCATCTAGATAATGGATACTCACTTGTGGGCGGGTGGCTGATGTGAAAGGAATATTGATAACTGACTGTCTGAGGAGGAGGAAACTAGCTTCACAAGGCACACTAATGTTGAATTTTGCTGCACAGGACAGCTATCAGGCAACAGTTTTTATTTGAATGTGACTTCAACATCCTACATGGTATTTTAAAACAGAGTGGCAAGAAGGTGATAAAATTTGAAGAGTAAATATTTATGATCCAGCCACTGGAAAAACAATAAAAGATGATGACTGACAGGAAAAATGTAATGAAAACTAGGATCTTCGGACCCACTCGGTCAGAATAAGAAAGAATGATGAGAACAGCAGCGTGGAGTTTCTTATGACTTGCTTTTTACACCTGATCCAACTATGGACCATTCAGAAACTAAATAATATGTGGTCGATGAGTGTAGTCACATATAAGAGGTGATGTGAGCACCAGATGAACAAACATTCGCAGGTGTACAGCTGCACATTTCTCCCAATATGAACAAACTACAGTCAATATGAAGAACTTACAAATATAACACAGGCTAAAAGCAACACAGCTGCTGCCCAAAGTAGGGAATAAAGCTAGCAAAAAAAAAAACATTAACTGTGTGAAAGCATAAGTTAATAGGCTTATTAGTATAACTGCCCAGCCATTAGGCATGATCTGAGTAATTACAGCTGTGTGCTCCATTAAATGTGTTGCTTGTATTCAAAAATTCAGTTTAATTATTACTATGCATCACAAGATTGTATAATAAAATTACAGATATGGTCTATTGAATGCAGTTCATTTAATATTAAATACATAAATAAGTACATGTACAATTATTCCTATGAAGGAAATAAATGTAGCATTATGAAATAGAAATTCCCTGAAATAATTAAGAGTAGTCCATTTAAAAATGGTCTTTTTAGTGTCAAAACCTACTTGTTTAATTATTATTATGATGAGCTCATTGAAACCCATGAATCATTGTCACAAGAAACCATCATGTATTTTAGTTATTTAAAAGAAATAGGATAGAATAGAGATACTACAAAATCTGGTGGGTCAAAAATACAAATACAATTCCATCCATCCATCCATCCATCCATCCATCCATCTTCTTCCATTTATCCAGAGTCGGGTCGCGGAGGCAGCAGCCTGAGCAGCCCCGCCCAGACTTCCCGATCCGCACAGACCTCCTCCGGCTCTTCCGGGGGGACCCCTCGGCGTTCCCAGGCCAGTCGAGAGACATAATCTCTCCAACGTGTCCTGGGTCTTCCCTGAGGCCTCCTCCTGGTGGGACGCGCCCGGAACACCTCCCCAGCGAGGCGTCCAGGAGGCGTCCAAAGCAGATGCCCGAGCCACCTCAACTGGCTCCTTCTGACGTGGAGGAGCAGCGGCTCTACTCCGAGCTCCTCCCGCGTGACTGAGCTCCTCACCCTATCTCTAAGGGTCAACAATGGTTGACCACCTCAAAGCTAAAGAGTACAGAAGACAGTCTTAAAAACATAGATTCAGGGGAGAAATATGTAACCAACACAAGGAACCAATCCTGTCAACCTGCAGGGTGGGACTTTCTGTATCATTATTTTCCAGTTTGAACACACAGCCTGAATTACTTCAATATCATTGTGCAGTGTTCAGTTGTTTTACAGTGTCTGAGCAAAGCTGTAGGTGAGCTGGTGTGCTTGAACTGCAGCAAGCTGCTAGCAGATTGGAGGAAGCAGTGGGGAGGCTACAGTGCAGTCAAATCAAAGCCTTTTTAAGACAGGAAGGAATCGTTTTCCCAGGAAGGGATCTTTAAGGTGTTCTGGATTCTGGCAGCAAAAAATAGTTCCAGGCATGTGGACAGGACACATTTACACATTATCCAAATTTAAATACATATTTATATATTCTGCAATGTATTCAAAAACTAAATACTCATTTACATATACTACATTCGTGCAGGTTTGGATTCAAAACACATATTTGCAGATGATTTCACTGCAATTTAATTTCGGGCCTCAAAAAAAACACCCACCAGCCAGGATTTTTGTTACAGTGAAGTGATGAAAAGTGAAGTGGCTGTGGTAGGCAATCAAGAACCAGGTGTGAGGTTTATTTCCAGAGTGAGAGGCGTTTGAACAAATGGGCCCACAACTGTCATGTGTACTTCACACCGTCATCTCCAGTCAGCTATTGTTACCTGCTGAATGCTAAGTACACCTATAGAACGGTAGGATGAATGCGGCAGTGGGGGAATGAAGTCATGCAGGTCTCATTGGAGTGGGAAAAAAACAATAACTGTCTTTTTTTTTCTTGCTCTTACAAGTGGACACACACACACACACACACACACACTATAATTCACACATAGCACAAAATACAATTTAACGTTTGAAGGTTGTGGGGACATTTTAATTTTCTTGGATGCTACAAGAATGAGTCACACAATGTGACATCTGCAGGAATCCAGTTTACCACAGTAGTTACAGCCCTCATCTGAGCTTCCACATGACACACACACACACACTCGCACATACAGACACACTTAAAGCCCCTATGGGAACAAAAGGATGAATCACCTTTTGGAACTTATTTGAGGGCGCCTGTCTTTCAGTAGCATTGGAGACTGAGTTTAGAGGAATTTCAATCAGGATGCTCCAGATGGGACACGTCAGCTGTAATTGGCGGCTCTGCAGGTCACTCTCTCATTGCCACTCATTTGTTACATGAAGCAGTTCTTGCCTTGCACTTCTCTGCTCCTGCTCATGTGCTTCTCTTCCCAGTGTGCTGACACAAGGCCAGAGAAATGCTCCTGGCTTTGTCACATTGACCATCGCAGCTACGGGCCTTCATAAAACTTTATATGTGCAGCTTTCTGTGTCCAAAGATTGAATGAGGTTTGTAAAAAAGAATGCTTGCTAAGTAGAAAGCTCTGTATTCTATCGATCTCATAGATTTTACTGGTCTGTATATTGAATGTTTTATTATTATGGATGGCAAGATGCAATTCAGCATTCTCTGCACACAGACCTGAGCAAACAGCAGCGTTCAAAGGTAATGAAATGTGTCCTCTCCACAAATCAGTATGCCAAGTAACTGAAGGATCACGTTTCTGGAATAAAATTGTAATGATGAAAATAACACCACAAATACTGTACAGTGTGTATAAAATCTTACCTATTTAGGCCAAAGGCTTTTAATAAATTGACAACACAGAGCAAACTTTTGAGAATTTTTTATTTATTTTTTTTCCTAAGGCCCAATTGTCGATGTAGATTTCTAAATCCATAAAAGTTAAAAACAGAGATCCAAAACTTACTAATCACTCCCATCTTTGTGGAAAAGAACAATGATGCAGGAGGTATTCAGAGCCTTAATTTGAAGTAAAAGTACCACCAAGCTGTAAAAATACTCTTGTATTTAAGATGTTACTCAACTCAATCTGTGTAAGTTTAATTAGAAAACTCTACCTTAAATAATAAAAGTAAAAGTGATCAAAGCAGAAACCCTGTGACTGTTCCACTGTAATATATTATATCATCATGTATTTTTATTACATGTGCATTAATGTTAAAGCAGGATGTTACTGTTGTGGCTGGTTGAGGTGGAGCTGCTGTTGAACTATTTTGTATAGAACTGCAACTAAAAACTTACTCTCAGCATGAATCCATTTAGTTTACAAATTATTAATTGACTAATTATTTCAGCTGTACTTGTACAAACGATTAGGTAATTACAATAACAAAACATAATATTTTCTAAATTCTTTGAAAGCAAAAATCTTTATTTTTAAAGTAAGTAAAGCTGTCAAAATATGCAGTGAAGAAAGAAGAACAATATTTCTCTCTGAGATATAGAACAGAGCTACAAACTGGTGGCATAAAAGGAAAACACTAAAGTAAACTGTGTGTACGTCAAATACGTGAGTGAATGTGTATTTCCCTCAGTGCAGAGCAGTTTGCACACAGAGACATGACGCATGGCATCAGCTATTCGCCTGACAGTGATGAGCTTCCCTGGGAGGTCATAAGTTGTGGGAGAGTCATGCTCTGCAAGTCACTTCCTCCCCCTCTGTGCAGACTTCCCTATCACCCAACATGACTAAATGACCTCCAGCTTCGTTGCACAGCGTGTTCCAGAACAGCAGCAAGCTGCAGGTTCTGCTACCCGACTCAGAAGTCTGTGTACACACACCCTGAATCACAACCGGTTATTACAAAAGTTTACAACAAATTATAAAATGTGTAAACTCAAGGTGGACATACCAGGTCGACATGTCTTAGTAGATGAGGTTTGCTTTATTATCTGCGAAGCTTTTAAATACATCCTATGATCTGCACCAGCAGGTGGAGTTTCTGTCATCATGATGAAAACATTTAAAAGCTTGAGAAAAAAGTGAGCTCCTTTGTTTAACCTTTTACTTGAAACTGCTACTTCATGAACAAAAACTTTATGATCTGGATCTTATGTTTTGGAATTTTTACTCCACTAACAGTTTACACACACACAGGCCATTAATATGATAACTGGATAAATAAAGTGTGGTTTACATAACTGTAGCTGTACAGGAATGACTGTTTAGGGGTGGAAAGGAAGAAAGAAATGCAGCAGAAAAGTCTGAAGAAACTTGCACCCATGAACCAAAACATGATGAGCACCTGTCTAATATACTGTTGGTCCGTTACACTCCAGCCCCTCACCTTTGAAGGTGTCCCGTGGTATCTGAATGAACTGGTACTAGCATGTTCAGTGTTCACCCCCAAAACACCCGACAACCTGTATCAATTCAGCGATGCTCTGACTCAGCTTGTCTCCCGCATCCTCCACTGGTACTTACCCTCTAATGTATCCCAGACCTTGACATGTGCCGTTGTTATTAGATAACCATAATCATTTTATTCACTTCTTCTCTGAGTGGTCGAGAGGTTTTGGCTTGTTTGTGTACATCCAACATCTGGGCAGCAAGATGTGTGGTCTGTCCACTGCTCTCTTGCATGTGGACCAGAGGTTGCATATAAAGTCCTCTGGACAGCCGGGCAGCCTGAGGAAATGACCTGAACAAAACTGTGGAGATAACAGTTTCAATTCAATTCAATTTAATTTGTATAGTGCAGTTTACAACACATGCTATCACACAGTGCTTAACTGTTACTTTAATACAAGTAGAAGACAAATGAAGAGTTCATTTACAAAAACCGATAACTCCATCTTCACAAACCTTCAGAAAACCCACTTTTCCATCATCTACCTGAGACAATATCAATCAAACCTAAGTTATCTCTGTTTTTGTCATTTCTGCTGAGTCAAATCCACTCACCTTCAGTTTGATTGATATTATCTCAAGCAAACAAACAAACAAAAAAGTTTTCTGAAAATCCACAAAAATGGAGTTATCTGTTGTTGCAAATGAACTCTTCACATATTATTAATATAAGATGATGTGATGTGATCAAGTCCATTACTACCTGTTCTAACTCCTTTCTCCTGGTAGACCAAAACAACCAGACACGAGAACAGTTCTGTCCACAGCCTGTCACACTGATGAACATTTAAATCAGTCTAGAACCTTGAACCACTGAATATGCTGTAAATAAAATATCTCACATACCTGCTGATATTTAAAGCCAACAATGCTGCTTTCTGCTGCAATCTTTCTTCCACCTAACTCATGTATTTAAGGTGTCAATAAGGCTTTATTGTTAATTCCTCACCAGAATCTGTATAATTTGTTATTTTTTTATTTGATTTTTTTTTCAGGCACCATTTTCTCGTTTGCCTCACAATTCAGTCCACGCAGGGCCATTTGAAGCTCCATGACCCACATGACCTCTTGGAATTTTTCCCATTTAAAATAATTGAAGGACAAAATAAACATTGTGCAAAATGGAAAGAAAGAGGCTTTTATTCTGATGTAACCAGTTACAGTCAGTCCATGTCAAAAAAGACTCTTTCATGGATTAAATTGAACTGAAAATACCACGAAATATTTGCAACCTTGAAATAACCAGCAAAAAGAGTCAAATCTGTGGATAGAGAGCAAGTTTGGGTTCTCTTTGAGGTATGGCCGCTTTACATTAAGACTGCAGGAATTTCATGTGGGATCAGCGCACTTCCTGATAACATAACTGTAATTATAATTTGAATTCTCCTCCCAGGTTACACCAAACATCTAAAGTATGTATCTGTAGTACTGTGTCTGCTATAATAGTCTATAGTAGTGAAGGCTTGTGAAGGTCAAAGAAATATAGTATGTAAGTATAAATAAAGTGTCAAGGGACCACAGCTGACAGCAGAGTGTCTTGTTATTTTAATCAGTCAGGTGACACCACTCTATAGAGTACAGGCTACAGCATTGTATATAAATAAATGTGTATTTCATATAGTTTGGAGGATTTTATAAGTCCAAGATGAAAACATGAGACTGAGAGAAAAATGTGCAATTCCAAATCCCTCTGCTCCTTCAGCACCACGGACAGCACCAGGAGTTATCGACTCTCAGCACAGTTAAGCTGCTGGTATTTCAGAGCCACAGTTGGAGCCGTAGAGTCTAATTTTCACAAACCACAGTCAAATAAAGGATCAATGACTTAGGAAGACGAGGCTAAACATCCTCTCCGCCCCTACGCTTTCTCTGCGACAAGAGGGTGGAGGGAGGGGTGGCAGGTTAATGAGGGTGATGCATTTTTCATTTTGTCATTTTGGTAATGAGGAGGATGGTATCCCCCGCAACCCCCCTCAGGTTACTCCTGATTATATTTACATTTAAATGATTGTTTGGGAGTCCAGACAAACAGCACATTGTATGCTTCCTATATATACAGATTATATAGTTCAACCTTTTGCCAAATTCAGTGAAAATCTCCTGAAATTCGGCCCTGGCTCTGTAAAGATGGTGCAAACACAGCGTCTCAGACTGATCAACACAACGCTGCTCCAATGCGTTCAGACAGGAGGAGAGAAGGAGGGAGGAGAGATGGGAGATAAGAGGGAGATCTGGACCTGGCACATGCTAACTATCCAAATATGCTAAGCAGCTAAATATCAGCAAGCCCTCTCCAGAATCACAGACGCCACCTTTAACTACCAACACATTAGCAATCCAGTGTGTCTTTATTTGTCCAGCTGGTGTTGATCGTCTCTATTTTCATTCCTACTGGACTGTGCACATTAGCAACATGCAATGTTTGGTCTTATCCTTGTTATCTTGTTAGCTGAAGTTCATTATCTTCCTGCACATCTGCCTCTGACGACCCAGCCAATAAAATCCATGTGATTATTGTGAAGATTCAGTTTGTTCACTGTTGAAGTCTCCGGACGAAAATAATAACCAGGTTTAGCACAACACCAAGACTGAAGTTATAGTTTTTTGCCTTTTTTATTCCTGTCATGAAAATGTTGTTGTGTTACATGATGTTAACTACTTTTTATTTGAACCTGTGAATTTTTCAGTTATAACTCATTTAATTCCCTTTGACAGTTTTATTCCTTCTGCTAAGGAGGCAGCGCCTTGGTGAAGGTTATGTTTGTCTGTTTGTTGTCTGCCTGTCAGCAAGATTGCACAAAAACTACCAGGCTACTTGGATAGAATAAAGAACAACCCATTAAATTTTGGTGCTGATGTGGATCACTGTGAAACAGTGAGATAGGGCATTACTGTTGGCAGAACTCTGCACTCCCCGACTTACCAGAGTTTTATAAACCACATTTAACACAAAGTCTAACAGGCAGGTCAGACAGGACAGAGTCAGTGATGTGATTTTCAGTTAGTTTTGTCCAAATAACAGCAAAACTAAATAGTCTGTTTATTGTTTAACACAAAATAGCCAGAGAGGTTTTAGCTTTGTTTTTGTGACACAGCATG
>NW_007578256.1:324578-326057 GCF_000690725.1 Stegastes partitus
GATGGGAGTCTCTACAGTCTTCAGGAAAAGACTGTGAGTATGTTGTTCTTTGACTTCTCCAGTGCTTTTCAAAACACAAGGCCAACAGGAGACATACTCAGAACTAATCTGGTGGTCAGTTCCATGGTGACTTCTACCAGTGAATACCTGGTTCTGCTTAGCCAGACCATTCTGATGCACCACCTTCAGCTATAGAGAAAGGAAAAGCTTTGCCTTTCAACTAATCACAGTTCCATTGGGTGGGGCTAAGAACAGGATGCTGTGACTGTATCTCTGCAAAATAGTAGATTGGGAAACTTGCTTTGGTGGAACAATATCACATGTTTTTAATCTCATTACCAATGGCTAAATTCCCCACAACATAGAACAAAATAAAAAACAATTAAAGATGTCTGTCAAGTTCAGGATGAGTTGACTGAAGTCATTGAAAACACAGATAATTTGCCAGCAATATGCCTCCATCTTTCCCGTCAACCTGTTGTCTTTGAACCATGGCCTATTTTGTGGCGATCAGTTGTGATTTGGACATACTACACCAACACGTAGTCCGATCGGAGACTATGCCGGCAGTTAACTGAGAGAGAAGGAAGCGCAAACGGTACAAACATAAACAAAGCAGGAGGAAGAGAGCTGGGATCCATGCTAGGCTAAAGGCTAACCCCTCCAGATCAGCAGGGCCGTTGCTCCTTGACAACAAGCTGGACGAGCTACGTGACAGCTGCTCCCACCCTCTGGAGCTTCCTTCCATCTCCCATCAGACACTGCTCTGACCTCAACATATGCAAGTCCCTTTTAAAAACTCACCCTTTTAAGATCGCTTTTAATGTTTAACTGTTTAACATTTTTATTTTTTACCTGCTTTCTCTACCTTGTTTTTAAAAAAAATCTGTTTTGTATTCAACTTGTTTTGTTGTTTTTATCTTATCCCCTGTTAAGCGACTTTGAGCATCGTGAAAAGCGCTATACAAAATAAATGTATTGTTATTATTATTATTATTATTATTATTATTATTATTATTATCTGCTCATCAGGAACATATGTAGAAATACACTTACATACACTAATCTTGTTTATTTTATTCTAGTTTATTTCCTGCCTTTGCTCTCAGGTTTTGTTCATATATTAGTCAGAATTTCATTTAAAGAACATTTTATTTGGAAAAACATTGAGAAAATTACGTTTTTGGAATGATGACAGTATTTTATAGAGCAATGAAAGAAGATGGAAAATCACCTTTTTAATGACTAAAATGAAAGAAGAATTTTGAACTGACTTTATCCAGAAATATTTGCTAACATTTGGTGCCGAAGTGAACTATCATGTGTGGACACTGTCGTCAGTGATCTGTTCTTGTATGTAATACTCTGTTCTTATTTTACTGACCCAATTTTAAATAATTAAATATAAATTTGGTTACCTAAACCAAGGATTTCACATTTCTTGTAGTGGAGCATCCATTCTGAAATGTGGAAATGACT
>NW_007578256.1:326368-328849 GCF_000690725.1 Stegastes partitus
GCTAAAGCTAAAAGGACATACCCTTGATATGCTGATTTCTATGTTGCTTTTTATGATATTATTAATGCCACTTATGCTGTCTTCTTGAATCACTAATGGTAATACTAAAGAAGATGCACAGCACAGGTAGTGGAGGAGACTAATCAGATTCTGTGGAGGGACCCAGGAGTCCTGCACCAGCACTGACAGTACACGACCGTTATTTTTAGTCCTGACAATATTGTGATGGAGCTCCTCTGTTAACTCCTGATGGACTGAAGCTGCACATTCACTAGAGTGACAACAAGCGACTGAGTGATCATTACAATCAGACAGTTTACATAGTGAGATTAAATACCTAAAATTTAATCATGAAGCGGTTTGTGGTGACTTTCCAAGTGTGTGATAAAACATGTAGGTAAACAAGGTCTAAACATGTTACTGAAAGTCCACGTTGGACCTATAATTTGGCAAACTGGTTCAGTAGCAATCAAAGATTTTAGACACAGCAATTCATTCATTTTTACTTTGAGGCAAAAAAAATGAAGAGATGAAATCTATGAAACAAGACAAATGGAACTGTGTAAAATAAATAAATGGAAAAGTGTAAAAGCAAAACTTATCAGAGTCCAGATTTCCTGTCTGATGTCTGTTCCTTGTGTTTCGTGGTTCAGCAGCTCTCGTCTTCTTCTTGGTCTCTCTCAGTAGTGTTTTTTTTTTTTTTTGCAGCAGTTCCACCATGAAGGTCAGGTTCACACAGACTGATGTTGACATGTGTCTTCTGCTTGAACTCTGTGAAGCACTGATGTGGGCTCTGACCTGCTGTTAATTGTGGATTTCTGAGGCTGCTAGTGAACTCAGTGAACTCCTGATCATTTGTGGGGCAGTCCTCAAAGATCTTGAAATTCTCTGGACCAGCTGACCTTCATGTCTTTAGGTACAATGTTTGACAAGGATCACCTGTAAACTGGAAAGCATCCCTGGTGACAACGTCATGAAGCCGGTTAACATATTACCGATAGTCTGCAGAACTGCCATCACGTTGAACAATGGCTATTTTAAAGAATCTAATATATGAAACGGATCCGGTTTTATTCGCATCATCAGCCTAATGCTCATAGGAATCTAAATTGCATATCAAGTGAACAAATTTTATGCGATGTGACTCAGAGCCTCCCCTATGTATTACCAGCCAGCCTGAATGATTGCACCGTGAAGTGAAGTCACTCTGTTGTTTCTACGAGCAATGACGCAAAGGACACAGCCCAGACGTTATCAATCAGACTCAGACAGGGAAATACGCAGGAGTTCTCCTGGCACGACGACCACCACAGTGAGCAGAGGGAGGGTGTGGCCCTCATTCACTGCCCAGTTCCTGTAACAGTATCTGACAACTCCCATTTTGCATTTAAGTTCTTTATCCTTCAGTAAAAGAACCTCCTGGCATTTCCTCAGTATTGAACCCTGTCAAGTCAGGATGAAATACAGGCAGCATACTAAAAAGACTGTGTCCAATCTGGGTAATGAATTCAATAATGCTGCTGCTGTTGGCTACAAGCCTCCCCAGGATGAATGGCTTTCCTCTACGATGCCAATGCATTTTCTAAAATTGTCATCTACAGCAGGATCTGAATGGGCTTTTAGATCTGGAAGTAGCTGCTTACTCACATTTCATCCATTCATTCTTATCTTCATTCATAAGTCTCCCTACTTAGTGCAGCTGCTTCCTCGTGTCAATGAAGAGGCACTGTTGGAAATGTAAAAAAAAAGAAAAAGAAAAGAAAATGCATTCGTCTTCCATGCACTACTGGTGAACTTGACGTACTTTGAGTCGATAAAGAGTGTTTTACAGAATTAGCTCTAAATGTACAGGCAGTACAGAAAGTGTGAGGATGTAGGAGAAAGATGGAGGATGCAGTGAGGAGAAGGTGTTAAGGATGTGTGGACAAGCATGAAGAGCATCATCTGGCTCCTCACTGGCCAGCCACAAGACTGAGAACAGCAAAGACAAGGAGTCAGGTAGGTTCTTCAGCAGTTTGGACTTCGGGACTCCTCCTCAGCTGTCACACCACTTAACACCTCATGGCTCAAATCTGTCCAGCTGCTCTCTCCTCTTTCTCACTCTGTCCTGATACTTTCACACCTTTCTCATCATCCACTGACTCCAGACTCTCAATCTCCATACATCCTTCCATCCATTAGCAATAACTTATGCTTCAGACAGGTCACCAGTCCATCACGGGGCTAACACAAAGAGACAAGCAATGCACACTGACACTCACGCCTACAGATGATTTAGAATCACCAGTTTACCTACAGTGTATGTCTTTGGACTATGGGAGGAAGCCGGAGCACCTGACAAAAGGGTGCTGTAGCTGCAAAGAAGGTTGTGCAAGCCCAACTCCAACCTGTGGTGAAGGAGCGATGGGAGTCTCTACAGTCTTCAGGAAAAGACTGTGAGTATGTTGTTCTTTGACTTCTCCAGTGCTTTTCAAAACACAA
>NW_007578256.1:329628-339261 GCF_000690725.1 Stegastes partitus
GTGCTAATAATTGCATCAATATGTGATATCTTGATCAATTATGAACAAATTACAAATGATTATTCTGCGCCTAATTAGAATTACACACATTATATGCGTCAGTATATAGCCTGCTGCCCTTGCTCTTCAAGGACGTTCACCCACTCATCCCTGCAAGGACTCTACCGTTTTCTATTTTTTTCTTTTTTCTTTTTTCTTTTTTTTTTTTGGCACATAAGGATGTGTGCAATCTTCAACTTGCCCTTTTCTTTATGCATAAACAGGCCAAGGCTCCCCTCTGGGGTATTTTTGCCCTGAATAATGAAGAGATTTCTGTCAATATCTGATTGAATATGCTGCCAGTCTTGGGCTCCAAAACAGCTCCATCTTTGAGTCCTCCTGTCAAGGCTTCATGTTCACATTCAATGGAAAATACCGTTTGCAAAAGGCCCCAACATGACTCCAAAGGTGACGTTCTACAGGTTATTTTGAAGTTGGGTGTTTATATCTGCAGCTATTTCAATGAATGACTGTTATCTGAAGTTTTAATGTTCATGCTTTGATATTTTATGCTCCTATCATACTGTGTTTTGCTTGTTTTAAAAAAATAAATCTGGGATGTCTCTTGATGTTTTATCATTGCTCAACACTGATTAAAAGCATTCCTTTGACAGACCTTTACATGTTTATGTGAAAACACTTGCTAGATCAGATCTGGGCCCTTTTCGGGTATCCAGACAACAAAATGCTCCTCAAACATGTTTGACATAAATTCAGTGGATTTCAAAATGATTATTCAATGAAAATACTCTAACTGTATTATTCGCCTGACGTTCTTGTCAGCATTTAGTTTAGCTTCAAAGTGCATTTATTTTATTTCTGTGTTAGTGCATACACTTGTTATGTGAGCAGCATCATGGGTGTGTATGTGGGTTCTCGAGGCTGCTCTCTGATTGGCTGCTTTGGATTTTCGGTGCACCTTGAACACTCCTATTTTGTTGACGGTGTGTCAGAATTCTTTTTTTTCAACCAGAGACACTTGCACAAGGAGGAATGTGTAGCAGGAGGCATGGAGATTCCTTCAACAATGGTAGAGCCTGAAAACAACACATGATGCCATTCAGGTAATTCTTACAAATTCAGCATGAGTTCAAACTGTTTCATCCGTACAAGTGTAAGCAGCTAGATCAAAATCAGGGGCCTGATCCATAAACATAACGAAGAAAAGTGGGGTTTAAAGTCCAACATCTGACTTTAATGAACCAAACACATCAGTCGGGGGCTACTTCAAGTTCATGCAATTAAGCAGGCAATCATATTCTGCAAAAAGTCAAGTAGTCCAGATAATTACATATTATGAGCACCCTGTTCTTCAGCTGATTTTCTGTTTTTGTTACTTCTACTGATAATGTTTAATTAAGTCAAATAATGTGGCCGAGCACCACAGAGTCAGTGGTGAAGTGAATTGAATTCAATGTTACAGGAACTTATAGGTTTATCCTCACAGTCAGACTGACAGCTAGCCTGACCTGGACCAGATTAGTTTACCAGCATAAGCTAGCAGAGTAACAGAGCTTTCACTGCAGTGTGTTGGACTTATTTCATAAACTTGTTTTATTTACCAGGCAACAGGAGTTCTGTAATACACTGGTGGTGTGTTGTTTGGCGTAGTGGTGAGACGAGTCAGGAAATCTAGTCTGAGTAACAAATCTATGAATTTAAAAGCAAAACATTGTCCAGTGGTTTATAACACAGCATGATTTCACAACTTTGGAAAACCTTCACAGCAGCAATGTCTCTGGTTATTATATCTTTTGAAGGAATGGTTTAGCAGCGTTCAGGCTACAAAACAACCCACTACAGATGTGGGCTTGTATGTTCTGGACTGCAGCGCATTGCCTGATAATGAACATGTTGGGACCCCCTTTGTTGGTACTTCCTCTGCATGCTGGACTCATCACTGAGAGACAGACAACCAAGCACACTCACATTCACACTCACAGACAATTTAGAATCACCAATTAACCTCAGCATGTTTCTGGACTGTGGGAGGAAGTCGGAGAACCCGGAGAGAACCCACACTGCACAGGGAGAACATGGAGACTCCACGCAGGAAGATCCCAGGTGTCCCCACCGGGATGTGAACCGGCGACCTTCTAGCTGTGATGGTGTAAACAAGCGAGCCACTGTGCAGCCACATTCATTTCAAGCAATTATTTCATTTTTTAAAATAGTGTTTTTAATATTTTATTGTTCTGCTGGAAACTGTTGCCAGAGAGTTCTGGAGGTCACTCTCATAATTTATGGCAACCATGTGTAGGATAAACTCCAATCGACAGTATCAATAGGAAAAACGTTTTCAGCGGGTAAACTGATGAGTGATTGGGGTAAACAGTGGCACTTCAGCAGAGGCTCCAGACATACAGCTGTTACATGCAGTGCTGCTGGCTCCAGGGGCATTTCCCTTCTGTTGACATAAAAAAGTTCATATCCTGGTTGGATGGGGCAGAAGGTGGCTGCACAGGTCTACTAATCAAACACAGATTGAGTTTATAGTTTAGTTTCGAACCCGTAAAATGATTTGCAAGACAGACGAAGGGGGTTGAGGGGTGAACGGAGATGTCAACCTCTGGTTATAATGAGGACTTCGATTACCCATAAAGGTTTATCACTTAACAACGGAAATTACTGCTGTTGTTAATTGTGTATTTATCATTTGGTGGGCTATTATGAAGACAATTAGATTCTCGATTTACCATCCATGGATGTAAACTCTCACCTGGTTGACGTGAGTTTGAGTTCCAGGTTCTGTATCTAAGCAGCAACAACAAACAAGACAAACGAACCATTTTGGAAAGATGTCATGATATCCAACCAGGCCTACGTGCAGTTTAACAACAATTTATGTCCTCTTTTGTTCATTTTTTCTTTAGGAAATAAATACAAGGTTGCAATCATTAGAATCAGCTGCTGCTGTGAGATCATGAGCCAGGATCATTTGTGCATCACATGAATTACAAGTGACGATTTTTACTCTGGACCTAAAAGCTGTGCACGCTGTCTTCTTGTTTACATTACATAAATCTACAGCACATTTACTACCTGACAGTCATGTAAGCGATGTCTGGAAACAAGTTTACAGAGTCGAGTAAAGTGCTCATGTTTCCGTTTAGCAAAGGGAAACTTAAAATTCAGCACATGAACTGTTGGGCAGTAATTAACTTGGTGCATGCAACTGCTCAATGGGGGAAAAAAGAACAGAGTGAGATAAAAAGTACTTGACAGTGAGTGAAATTGTACCTCTGGAAATCTCATTGATCTTGTGACCTTTGGGTGGCGAGTCTAGATCAGTCCACATCACATGTATATTCATGATAACAGCAGGTAAGTGGGATGTCAAACAAATGCTGCTGACCATGATCTCAATGTGGCCTTGTCTCTTTCGCTAATGAAAGGCTTTGGTGGCTTTATTCTGGTGAGGCTGGGATATGAAAGAAGCTCCTGAAAGCACCTTCCCACAGGACAGAGTTCATGTGGAAATACTTTTGTACCTGTTTATGTAAACAGATTTGGCATAAACTGAAAAAACATAAATGTGGAAAACGTCGACTGAACATGCTGGATTTCACATCAGGATGTTTTATGTTATCAGCAGGGTTGCAATAATCTAATAGTGAGGAAAAATAACCTTTGGGCTCCAGTTGGTGCCCACATTGCTCAAAATTCATAACTAATACACTGACAAAAGTGATATATGCACACAAAAAACACACAACCTCATCAGATTTTTAAAAAAAAAAGTTGTCCAGCATTGCACATTGAGTGAAGAGACTTCCTGATACCACTGTCACTAAATGCATCAACATTGTTGTGCTTCATTTGTGTTGCATCAGGTATGTCAAGAATTTCCTTTAGGATTTAAAAAACATTGCATCTCATCTTGGTAGAGCTGTGCTATTGAGTCTGTTGGCTTTATCAGGCTGTTATTTACTCGTTAATTTAGGCCTGGTGATGAGAACAAAACATCCTTGGAGCCCATGGTTGTTCATTTTGGGCCTGGAGAAGTTCTGAAACAGAATAAGGCTCCTTTTTCTTATCACCAGGCCAGAATAAGATCTGGAAAACTATCAAGAATGATCATTTTTACTCCCATCTTATCAAGACTGTAAATTTGAGAGTAAAAATCAGTCTTATAGCAAACCACTGACAACTAGGGCTGCACGCTGACATCCACAGCGTCCTGCATGTCAGCTGATGAAGGCTTTAAAATCAAACATCAGCAGCAACCTAAAAAAATAAGGCAAATAACACCTGTCTCAGTTCAATTTTACAGTTGCAGCTGCAAATGTTGCATCGACTCAAAACGGCTTGTTTTACATGTAAACTGAAGCAGCTTGCTCAGTGAATATGTATATTTGAAAAACATTGTCTGCACCTGCCTGTGGGTCGTCTCAGCACAGACAAAAATGCAGCATCATGCATCCCTATACTGAACTTAGATTGAATTCTCAACTACAAATGTGTTGCAAATGCTTCATCCATTTTCATCACAGTGTCCTCTTCGCTGAATGTGCTTCACTCCGTAACACATGAACAACAGATATAACCTGCTCCCTTAACAGGAACCTCCAGGGTAAAACTGTTTAATGCACAGTTTGTCAGGTTGCGTTAGTGGTCCATTTTCCACCCACCCAGCTCACTCATACCTTTGAAACATTTTACGTGTGCGTTTGGCACCTTTCACATTATATCTGAAAAGAGTTCTGACCTTATTCATCAGGAGCGACCTGTCAGATCAGCCATTACTTAATGCACACTGCACCTCTTCATCCCTCCGCACACAAGCTAAATGACTCACAGGGCTCTCAAGTGCGCCCCGGTCTCTGCTGTAAATCACACACTACGAGGCTTATTACATGCAAATGTTTACACAGACTTTTGTGTATGATAATATGACGCCCTTGTTGCAGACAAAACTGATCTCTGAACACATTTTCACAGCTGTTACAAAGACAGATTATTTGCACCATTGTGTTCTTGTCTTGGAGGTGAAATTTAGATTGTAGATACGTTATCTTCTGCTGCTGAGCTGCACTAAATTTATTACAATTACAGCCCTTATACAGCGTTATACTGTGTGCTGACAGTAAAAGAGCTGTTAAGAGCCGTGCTCTCTCTACAACGGCATAATTACTCTGACAAGAAAACATACAGGAGTCTCCTGTTATTTTTGGCCCCTTTGTCTGCAAAAACAATTCAAGGGACATCACAGAGCTTTGCACTAGCATTAAACTGTACCAAACTAGAACATTAGCCAGCAACAAAGCATTTAACAATGAGCTAGTTTTGCAGACTACTGATACTTTAAAAATATCCTGATTGCACTGCTGGCCGTACAGTTTTTGACGTGCATACAAACCTGAGAGGGATAAAAAGTGACATATCTACAACTTTTGAACTGAAAAATACTTTTGGATGATCCTAATTAAAACAGAACATTATCTTTGCTGCCTTTGCAACCGTCTCATTCATTACAAAATGCCTTTAATCCAGTTACTGTTTTGCTGCTGCAATGACTCACTTTTCCCACAATGACCATTATGGGCCAATGTAATTCATTCTGAGTAATCCTTTTAACAAGGTGTAAGGGTGAAAGAAAACGTTTTACTTAAAGGACCAGCTCATTCACATCACAGCCATATTTCCCTCCTACTCTGTCCATCCATACAGATGGTTTTGCCCACTGATACTTTTATATTCAATATGCAAATCTGCTTTCTTGCCACCAACCCAATAGAATGAAATCAAACCAAAGTAATTTTCTGGTATCTAGATATCTGAAAACGTCGGCAAACAAAACCGAAAATAATACCAGATGGCTAAATACAGCTCACCAAGGGTAAAGGAGAATTCTTTATAAGTTCTCTTTATCCAGAGTTTTTCTTTAGGACAGAACTGACCTCAGTTTAACAACAATATAAGATTATGATCCATTTTCTCATACTTTTTTAGTTCAGCTCCTTCAACTCTTAATCGCATCCTAATTTAAAAGTGTTCTTTTCTTCTCTTATGACACTGACTTTAATTTGTCAGAATTAATCATCACTTGAGACAATCGTAAGCTCCAAAAGAAACCTTGTAAAGTGGCTCGTAAATGAGCCTGTGTTCTGTCTCATTTCTAAGATTTGCATATAAACTTTAGTTTCTGATTTGTCACGAACACATTTCAAAAGCCTTTTAAACAAGAGCAGAGCAGATGTGCTGCTGGAGGTGCACCATGGCAGGCCTCACGCCAACGTGAATGTTGTCACTAAATTTCATTGTGATCCAGCAAATATATTTAGAAAGTTGTCAAGTTGGACAAATTATTTATATCCAAGACAAATTTTGATGTATAGTGATTTTTTATTTTACAAATACACTTCTCTTGGCTGAAAATTACATAAACAAGTGACAAACGGCAGTAAGACACTGTTAGGAATGCTAATGATGAATCTTAGCTATGATAGTTTTACATTTCTACAAAAAAAAGCCATGTACAGAATTATATATATCTCTAGAAATTGTCGTCCATTTTTGAGAAAATGTAGCTTCTATGCTATCCCAAATAGTCTTTACAGTTTCTACTATATTCTACACTGTTATGATACAATAGAATTCAGACCAGCTGATGCCATCGTAGTCAACTGCAAGTCATGGTAAAAACCAAAGATTGTAGTGAGGTGGCTATTGCTCTGATAAGAATCATAACAGATCCAAAAGGATCCAAGAATCAGCACCAAGGCCATCATTATGAATGTGAACAATTCTAGTACCAGCACCAGCAAACTTCAGCGCACACTAAACGAGGCTGATCTTCATTTAAGCTGACCAAGGACGACTCCACAAGTCCAAGAAAGGCACATGAAGGTCACCTAACCTGTGAACAGGCTCACCAGGCTGAAGAAGAAGTCTTCACTCTTCGATCTTGGCGTCAGTGATGTATGTGAAACAGGTCCTTCTCTGTCATGCTTGGAGATGTCTCCTCCTCATGTGGAGTCCCCCAGGGCTCTGTTTTGGGTCCCCTCTAATTCACTGCCTACATGCTCCTGCATAGACATTGCATCAGTTTCCATTGTTACATGGAAGACACTCTGTATGTGTGTCCTGTCAAAGCCTTGCACCACAGATGTTTCACACAATGTGTCCTGTCTGGCAGAAGCTTAAAAACTAGATTTCAAACATTGTTCTGCAGCTGAATTACTCCAAATTAGAAGTCATTATTATTACCCTCTTTTCTAACCACCATCAGCATAAACAATCTGTCCTCTAGTTCCTTATCTAATTATGTGCAACACAGGCCCACAACCTTAAGGTTGCTTTGAATCTAGAGCTGTCTTTTAACACCCAGGAAGTTTTACAGTCATGCTTTACTAACCAAAATCACATCATTCACAGAAAAATACTTTTATCTCTTAGCACTGTTGCCTCGCAGCAAGAAGTTCATGTCCCGGTGGGGGCACCCGGGATCTTTCTGCGTGGAGTCTCCATGTTCTCCCCGTGCAGCGTGGGTTCTCTCCGGGTTCTCCAGCTTCCCCCCACACAGTCCAGAAACATGCTGAGGTTAATTGGTGATTCTAAATTGTCCGTAGGTGTGAATGTGAGTGTGCTTGGTTGTCTGTCTCTAAGTGTAGCCCTGTGATAGACTGGTTACCTGTCCAGGTGAACCTGCCTTCACCCTGAGTCAGCTGGGATAGACTCCAGCCCCCCATGGGCCTAGTGAGGATTAAGCGGTGTATAGATAATGGATGGATGGATACCTTTTTCTCTTCCAGATTGGACTATTGCAGTGCACTTCTTTTCTAGTTTGAGCAAGTGAAACATAAAGACTGCAGCTGGTAAAACATGCTGCTGTCAGGTTTTTTACTTACTCTGACAGAAGCAGCCTCTTCAACCCATCCTTGGTATGAGTTTTAGAATTGATTTAAGATTTTGCTGCAAGTTTTTGAAGTCTTGTGTGATCAGGTTCCTGCCTTTTTCTGTGATCTGCTGACTGCCTATGGGCCTGATTGCTGGCTGAGATCCTCCAGTAAGAACCTGCTGATGTTTCCCGGCTCTCGACTGGTCCCAGTGGTGACCTGGTCAACTCTTCTTTTAAATCTCTTCTTATTGTTTGGCTTTTTCTCAACTGAGGATATGTGTTGTAGCAATTTTATCTTGTTTATACTCATTTGCTTGAATTTATTATTTTTTTTAATCATTTGTCTAATTTGTCACATTTTATTGTAAAACACTTTATTTTCCAAAGGTGCAATTTTTTTTTTACTACATTATTACACTCAAACGACATGCATTCTGTAATTTACCAACTCAGGATAGCGGTTTTAGTGTTAGAATTATGTTGACCACATTTAACATAGTCATTCAGCCAGCACTTTGAGATCCGAATGATGACAGATTTTCATTTGGTTGTCTGGTCTTATTTTGCACAAATATATAAACGTCCAGTGATATGTGGCGCCCTTGGAATGGGAGCCATCAACTGTGCAGATTCTGACAGAGCGGAACACTGCCTCTATGGACTGATGGCGTCTATGTGTCATATCTTGCTGAGGATCTTCAGGCACTAAGTATTTCAATCATGTCATGATTTGTAGGTATTAACTTTCCATTATACAGTATGAAAACTGTTTCCAGTACACAAGGTTTGTGTTTGGCCATGAGTTAGACTATTTTATCTCTCTGAATTTCATTCCTATTTTTGCAAACATATTGCCAAACGGTTGTGTGGCATTTCTAAAGTTTATTTCTGTGTGTACCTCTGAACAGAATTTAATTTATTTCAATTTGAAAACATGCAAACAACCCTGAGAGGTGCCTCCAGATGAATGGCTCTAGTTACTAATAAAATAACCCTGTAAAAGTAGGGATCAAGGCTGCGTGGCCTTGAGCCGGCAGAGGGGTTTTATTCAGCGAGTGTGTGGGGCTGACATGAGGAGCGCGGAATTAGAGCGCTCTTCAAGGTCACGCTGATGGAAGAACAGCCTTGGATCAGCACTGACAATACTGAGCCGCCTAAATGGAGAAGGTGCGAGAGACCCACAAGAAAAGCTACTATTTATTAATGACAATGAGAAATTTTTCCATTACACTCCATTTTCCATGCCACCGTGTCAGCATTCGCCCACTTGTACGAGGATCAGAGTAGAGGAAGTCATTGCCATGCACTGTAGGTGATGACGTTCTCGAAACTTTATGGAGGTATTCAAAAGTAATGTCAGCCCTCTCTGCCCACTGCTCGGTGCTCTGCCTTATTCTGCTGTGTGCACTTACACAACACTTTGGAGTGCGAGCACATTTCATGCAGCTAGTAGCTTAGGTGTATCTCAAGCAGCAAATTTGTGCATCTCACACCTGGCACACATGATAGCTCAGGCATAGTTTAAAAAAAATAAAAAATTGTGGAATGTTGATGGATTACAGTTTTCCCCACTTTCCAACAAGTCAATTACAACAACAGCCCAAAACAAGGCAACATTTGCGAGTCTGATTAGCAAAACAAAAGACTGTTAGGAACTCAATTTAAATTAAAGCCGCAAGCGGCGATGGATGGGTCCTCGCCCTACGCTTGTCGGCCTTTGCGCACAGCGGGGTGTGGCGCAAACCTGCTCCGGG
>NW_007578256.1:340372-346188 GCF_000690725.1 Stegastes partitus
GTCAAAAAAGGTCACGTTCCAGATCGGAGCAAGTGTGGCCTAGTTACGAGCCACTTCCTGTTTAGTGGCGAGCCGCGGCGGCGTGCGTGTTGGCCGGGGTGGAAACGTGCTCTGGCTGAGACTCGGAGCATGCGTGTAAAATTTCAGGCCGATCGGAGCACAGACACAACACGTCTCGTATTCTGGTGTTTTATGGAGTTGTGGCCAAATTTTTGGGGTTACTTTGAAATCTTTTTAAAAACTGGTTCCCATTGTCGAAAACACTGATATAACTTCGAACTTCGGTTCACTGTGTGACTTTGCACAGCCAGAAATTTCACATTCAGACACAGAAAAGAACACCTACAGTATGCAAGAGAAGTCAGTACTACGCTATGAAATCTCTCTTAAATGTCAGATGATTCAAAATTACATCACCTCTCAATAACTTATTTTAAGCTGACAGTAGAGTGTTTCCTATTATGAACGATAAAAAAAACAATATTTTATAAAGACTACATTGAAAACACAGGCCCCAAAATAAAAGTTCATATATAAGAAATGAGCTGTGGAAACCAGAACGTCCTCAGTTGTTGACATTTGGCCTGTATCTACCTGTATGTCTGCATCATGGCTCCACTGCCAGAGAAAGAAGATTGATGGTGAAAAATTGTGGAAATGTCTGACATTAGATCATGAGAGAGACAAACTATACCAAATATAAACGTTCAACACCACCAAACTTGTGCAGCAATTTCCTACAAAATTAAACTAAATGAATCTGATGGACCAGTATGTTCCACAGCTTGGTCTCTTCTGTTGGGACATGATCGCTTCTCCAAAAACAACTTCACATTAAAAGCATAAATGAGGGGATTAAGCAGCTTCTGTGGTCAGAGTGTGCCCATTATATTGCAGCTCAGTTTTTATTCATGGTGGCCCTATTTAAAGCCGAGGAGAGGAGTCCTTGTCAAACTGGGATCATTTCAGCGAACACTTCTCTTACTCACCAGAGAGCCTGAAACTGAGGACCAGATGAAAAATGTAAGACTTGTCCTTTCACATTTTCTCTCTGACAACTGACGCCTTAAATTAGAAAAAAGCAACTTTGAAATATGCAGGTTTTTCTATGGAGTGAAAAGGATGTCACACTGATAATACCAGTTTTACCACTTGACTAATGGTCAAGGGCCAGCAAACAAACTGCTGAAGTATTGTGGAGTTATTTGCTTGACCAGTACGTTATGCTGTATGTTGACCTATTTATAGCATCATCTCACAAATTCAGGGTTTAATCCATCTGCAACTGAAGACACTGATCATTTCAATACACTGAGAGGATCCTTAACAATCCGTAAACCTCGCTATCCGACATAAAAGAAGGTTTTACATTTAGTGTCGGATTATCGAGTCTCTAAAGTTTAGAGACATAATTCTGTGTGATTGGCATCAGTAGGTCAGTCCACTGACTTTTTTAAGTTTCTGTATTTGCGCCTCTTGTACACTCACCCTGTCCAGGACATTCCTGGGTGGTTGTGGAAAGCTCAGGGAAGCTAGCTGTGTGCTAGCTGCTCTTTATCATTAGTTAAACAAAAAGAGAGAGAGAGATAAATAGAATACAAATAAAAAAAGAGAGTAGGACCTTTAAAAATGGGGTCATGAAAGGTTCACTGACATTCATTAACATTAAACCAAATTCTTCTTCACATATCTACACTTTTTTTAAGAAGTCACTTGAATCCAACCCATGTATTCGTGTGAAAAGTGCTCCAGAAGGTGCAAATACCAACATCAGTGAGACATCCCATGAGAAGGAACATAAAAAAGCAGCACCCTCAAGTGCAAAATGTTTGTCACCAAATGCTGAATGAACCCTTGCTGTGCACAAGTGTCAACACTGCAGCTACTCTGTCCTCTTTAGGCAGCTTCTCATTTTCATCATATTCCATCGATGGCACAGTGGTCCCTGGGTCGAATCTCAGCCTGGGATCTTCCTGCGTGGAGTCTCCATGTTCTCCCCGTGCAGCGTGGGTTCTCTCCGGGTTCTCCGGCTTCCTCCCACACAGTCCAAAAACATGCTGAGGTTAATTGGTGATTGTAAATTGTCCGTAGGTGTGAATGTGAGTGTGCTTGGTTGTCTGTCTCTAAGTGTAGCCCTGTGATAGACTGGTGACCTGTCCAGGTGAACCTGCCTTCATCCTGAGTCAGCTGGGATAGACTCCAACGCACCGCGACCCTGCAGAGGATAAAGCGGTGTATAGACAATGGATGGATGGATGGATGGATAGTAGTAAAGATTCTAAATCGATTAAACACAATTCTTTAATCATAATCAGGCACTAAACACATCTGTTATTAATTTTGCGCATTCCAAACTCCATGTATATATGCTATTTATTCATTTTACCACTTCAGTGACAGCAAACACTGAACACACTGAAGATCATCTACAAAACTTAAGTACTGAGTTTGGAGGACTGCTTGATAACATCTAAATAATTTAATTCACTGTAGTTCTCTTTTTGTTGGATCCCATATCATCTCCATCTCTGTGGTATTTACATAAAGAGGGACTTCTCCTGGGCTTAAAGCAGATGGCTCACTTGAAGCAGTTTTTGCTAGATTTCTTTACCCTCGTTTTCACTATCCACCAAATACAAGCAGCTCCAGACTGGTTGGAATTCTTCCCCTGACTTTGTCTCATCAGATCCATGTGGGCTAAATTTAAATTCATCCAAAAATGGCACCTATTTCCAAAAGCGGCTGCTTTCCTGTGCATGTTATTTTGCATCTTTAAGCATAAGTGTGTAATTCCTTGTGGCTATAAATGGTTCCTGCCATATCACCACCCTGGTGTACTTTAGATATGATATAAAGATGAACAGCAGCTCCACAGAAGTGAGGCCATAATATGATCGGAGCGCTGCCATCTTACACCAGCTGACGTCATTTAAAACACTCTGAAACACTGAATAGCACTTTAAAGTGGAGTACAAATGCACATTTAGGTGCCACAAGGCCACAAATGTTGATATTGAGACAGACTCACTGTCAAGGCGTACAAGGACACTGGAACAGAACAGAGCGACTGTTTTAACTATTAGTCGTCCTGTGATGGTCCTGCTACGAGGAGTCGAAGTGTAAAAAAAAAGCTTCTTATATAGTTTTCAAGGCCGTTAATCATCAGCTGAGAGGAATAATGAAAGTAACCTGAATGTATTATGAGGCAGAGAACATTTATTCTGAAAAAAAGAGAGAATATTAAACAGGATAACACTCACTGCATTTGTAAAGCACAGTTCATACAGCAGGAGAAACTTAAATACTTCACATCAATAAAAGAAAGTGAATAAAAAGAAAATACAAATAATGATGTTAAAACTTATGAAAATAAAAAAAGGTTCATGATAAAAGTGATACAGAGGTCTGATACCAGTAAAGCCCCATAAATGCAAACCTAAAAAAAAAATCAAGCTTTGAGGTTTTATTTGAAACAGTCTGCTGAACCAACAGCTCTGATTTCCTCAGACGACACTGACTGAAACATGTCTGGACATCTTAGTTCTAGTCTGGGGAACATCCAAGATACCAGAACTAGAGGATCTGAGGGGTCTAGAAGGAAAATTACAAATAAGAGAAATAGTCCAGAGCTAGTTCATTAAAAGGTTTAAAAACTGAAAGCAATCAAAAAATTTAAGTGACCACAACCTAACAAACACCTTTAAAAACTGTAGTAACATCCTCTCCATGTTTGGTTTTAGTGAGAAGGTGTGCTGCTGGTTTAAAGATTTCTTTCTGAGGCCAGAGAACAGGGCAAGTGTGTTCCATTAGAAATAAAAGAATGAATAAGTCTCTGTGTGTCTCCCTTTGACAGGAAATGTTGTAGTGGTAGTACTTCTAAGGTGGTAAAAGGAAGTTCTTGTGATGTTTTTATGAGATTCAAAGAATAGGTCACAATTAAATATGACACCATGATTTGTGCTCAGAGCCAGCTTTTGTAAATGAACCTTGAAGTGAATTTACCCGTCACTGGCATCACCTGATCTTATTTATTTATTTTTTAATCTCTGTTAAGCTGCAGAAAGTTCTGTAGCATCGACATGTTGATGTTACTGAGGAATCAAGATGGTTTGTGATGAGATGAGAAGGTAATGTTCACTATACAACAATATAATTTAAATGTAAAATAACAGAAACTGTAGCCTCGCACACATTTCTGCAGAGATGTTCTGTCGTTCTTCACAGACATTTTCTTCCAGCGCCTCTTTGTTGGAGGGTTGTGTAGTTTTACCTTTCTCTTTAAAAAAAAACCCCAAAGATGTTTTATTGGTTTGATTTATTCCAAGATCGTTTACTACTTTCACTAGTGTTGTTTCTGTGCTGTTTTTATTCAGATAAAAGTTGAGATGTACAGACGGCAGCTTTTCTATGATCCTGCTCAAGAAAGGTAAGTTTGTGATAAAGTCTGAAGTTACTGAAGATCAGAGGGTCCACATTGGTACTCTTCTGAAGAGGTTTAAAAATCGAGTTTTAAGAGCTGCTTGGATGTTACCTGTGAGCAACAAACATCCTCAAGATTCATCAATAACTTAGGTTTAAACATTTAAAAGAAAAATGTTTTTTTTTTAAAAAAGCAAGTGAGTATGAGGTCAAGTTCACAAGTTGAGCTTTTGACACTGATAAATACTTTCCTAAGTCAATCTTTGTCAGCGGTTAAAAATCTATTTTACCTGTAAAGAGAAGAAAGAGCTGCTTCCTGCAGCCACAACTCAGATTTTTTTTTTTTTTTCAATGCTGTGATGTTTTTTCTCTCCTCTTGTGGCAAACTGTTCTCTTGTTGCAGTGAGGGTGGGGAGGTTAGGAAAGCAGCTAGTGGTGAAGAAAAGAGTGTGTGGGTTGTTTTTGTTTAGCATCTTGGGTTCGCTGTGCATTGTGTGTTTCTTTGTTAAGTTGTTCCCTCAGAATGGCCCGATGCACTTCCAGTTCAGGTCTTCCATTTTAGATGGATCACAAAACCGAGACACATCAGTCACGAAGGCATTCATTATAAGAATATAGATAAAGATATAAGTTTATTGGAAGCATTAGAGAAAAATGTTTTTTTTCTGACTTAAAGAAGTAAAGAATCCAATTTCGGTCAATAGTAACAAACAGCACGACTTATTGTAATGGAGAAAAGGTGATTTCTATTAAAGGTGACTCAGCTCATGCATGTCTGACATGGTGGCCTTGCTTTTATTGTGCCAGAGAGATCAATGAATTTTATGCACTGGGCTTTTTATGTCATTCTTTCCATGTTTCACGTAATCCTGAGTCATGCAGCACTGTGTGTTCTTATTTAGACTATATTTTCTGTCAATATTAAAGCACTTCATTGCATACGTTGCATGTATTAATTAGCACCAGTGGTGGAACTGAGATCTGTTACTTAATGTGCTTTACTTAAATTAATATTTTCTACTCTTTTGTATAATTGTTATGTATTGTTTTTTTTTACAGAATGATCATACTGCAAAGGAATGAATTAAATACAAATAAATAAAAAATTATGCTGATTTAGTCCTCATTGATTGACCTAATTGGTACCCAGCAGCATAACAATCACTGCTCCCACTTGAGTATAACTACAATATTGTTTCTATCTTGAGTGTTTTCTTTATGAATTTCATTCCTTGGCAGTAAAGTCATCCACAAACAAAACAGTACAAACTATTATATTGTTTTATTGGCATCGAGGAACATGACTTTTTTAATGTGAAAGGTATATTGCGAGAAAAACCCACAAGAAACAGTCACCCAGTTCCTCCAGTTCCTCCAGTTCCTCCAGTTCCACTCAG
>NW_007578256.1:346801-364756 GCF_000690725.1 Stegastes partitus
AGATTCCGGTGCCCCCACCGGGACGCGAACCGGCAACCTTCTTGCTGCGAGGCAACAGTGCTACCAACTGCGCCACCTTGCAGCCCCAAACTGAAAGTTACTTAGTTAATTTAAAACTGCATTAAAGTTGAGGAAACTTGATGAAATAGGCTTGATAATCTTTTGGTTAATTCAATTCAGTTCAATTCACTTTTATTTGTGTGGCGTAGTTTACAACATACGTCATCACATAGCGCTGAACATAGTCAGATATAGACTTTACAAATTTAATCACTTGTAGATTTTTTGTACTTTTATCTACTTCCAGAAATATCGGCCAACACACAATCATTTGAAATAATATAGCAGAGTTTTACAAGACATCATAGCTGAATACGTAAAGTGTAAATATTTTCACTTATGATGTACGGCTGCATGTATTTTACAACTGTGCAAGTAGAGCAGATTTTTAAATTTTTTATTTTTTTTTTTAATAAATGTACTATCTGCATAAATGTTGGGCCAGTGAGGAAAACTAAATTCCACTCTGAATTTGAGAAGTCATTGATTTTTTTATCCATGAAACTAAACATTTTGAAAATGATCTCAAGATGGAACATTGAACATTAACTTCTGACTGATGGAAACTATCAGCTATTTATTTATGCATAATTTTGTGCCCAGACATAATTTTTTTGGAGTGTAAGTTGTTCTAAAGGAGATTAAATATTAGACCTGCAACTCAAAATAAAGCTTAATGTTGCTCAGCGTCTGTGAGGCTTGTAGAGACGTTATTGTTTGAGTTAGCCATAACAATTTTATGGGTGATAATATCTTCATATTGTCTTTATCACACTGTCATGTTTAGAATGCCAACATTCACATTCAACAACAAATAAAGCCAGTTTCCTGTGAAGCTTATGTGTGTATGACAATGTCTTCAGCTGTGTGCCCCTGTGGCTGCTCAGCATTATTCAGACACTCAGAGGTCTGAGGACATTTTTAGTCTTGAGACTTCTTGGTTCACAGGATGCTCACTGTTGTTTAGTCACATTGTACCACACTGAGAAGGTGACAGTATAATTACAACTACATGACACCGAGTGGGTGAAGGCTTAGAAAGTTTTCTTTTCTGCATCCTCTGTGTCAAAGCATGCGGTGAGCCTCCATCCTCCCCTACAGCAAATCAGGCTGAAACTAAGTGAGCCACTAAAAGATGCTGTGAGCATCGTACTGGTGTACCCGGATCCTCAGCTTTGATGCTGGAAATACTCCTCATCCATGTCTCCCGTCTGTCAGGAGGCGAAAATGAGCCAACGAACAAATAAAAGCCATTCCCAGACATTTTTCTGTGCAGACAGATTTTAATAATCAAAAACAGAAATAGTGAGAATAAAGTAAATGACGGTCATCTGGAATAGTAAAGTCTAGATTTTCTCTGACTGGCTTCCAAAGGCACACTTTCTTAACTCACCCTCTGGGTTCTCAGACATTGTACATTCTGCAACTGAGCTCAACTGTATTCTATTTTAAGAAACGAATGCAAATCGGGGTATGGCACAAACAAGCTTTCTAAAGGGGCATTATGCAAGCAAATGGCCTCTTAATCACTTTTACTGCAAATGAAAATTGGAAGCGCTGCCCCCCAAGTCTGGCTCTCTTATGTTAAGTACTCCTTAAAACTGCAGGATCAGAGATCTCCTCTGAGAGATGAAAACCCTTCTTTCCTGCTTCCTTGTGTCCTAAAACAACAGTTCCCCAGGAATCATGACACTGTATAGATCATTGTTAAAAACTATTTTGCATAAATACATGTTTTAATATGTCAGACCGAATCTGCCTCGTATCCGACTGAATGTTGACACAGAAGGTATTTGTGAAAGTTATCTGTCAGTGTTTCTGAAGTGATGCTCTTTTGTAACCGTGTGGTAAAATATATTTTAACCTTTCAAACAGCATTTGAAAAAAAAAAATCTCACTCTGAGGTCATCTTAGCAGCAGTTTATATCACATGAACTTCCTGCACAGAGTAAGTCGTGCAAAAGATAGGAATATTATTTTGGTAATGTAGTTCTGCTCATGTAATGCTTTGAAATGATTTGTACGAACAAACTCTTGTGGCTGACGCTGGATAGACAAAACTTTTTAACATGATGTTAACAGCATTCAGACCACAAACTAATGATTTTAGAGAAGAACTAGTATTTATTACAGCAGCGTAGCCACAGATGCTGAGTTGTTGCTGACTGTTGCTACATCCACAGGAACACACTTTTTAATTTTATAATGACATTTCAAAAGTAAAAGGATCTCCATCCAAATAAACATGAGCTCCATTTCAGAAATAATCTCCACATATGCAAACACACCTGAAAGCAAACATCACATAACTGTTTACACTGAGAGGGTTGTAGTTGGAGAAGATACTACAACTGCAAAAAGTAAGACCAGAGATTTCTGTGCTTTGACTGACAGTAAAGTGGAACTGTTACTGACAGTAACACATGACTATAAGGTGGTCATGGCGATATAACATATAGATCACTGTTTCTAGGGCTTCCTAAAGTACAGGGCCCAAAATTTAAACTCATTGACTCAGTGTTGGACCTGCATGTCTACGTCATGGCTGTATATGGTAAAGAAGTGCAGCAAGACAATCTGATAGTAAAACTTCACAAAGATGGAAAAGGATATAGGACGATCCGCAACCAAGTGAAAATTAGTTGAAACACATTTGCAGTAGTAATCAGTAAAATCCTTTTGGTCATCCTCCCAAAAGGATACCACAGTGTGCTACTAGCACAATCTGAAATACAGACTGGCAGCTGTTTCAGACTTAGCTCGTGGGTTATTCGAGTAAATCAGAGTTTCTGTGACAACACAGAGGTTGATGAACATTGTGTAACTTTAACCTCTATGGATCCCATCAAAGAAAAACACCTTTACTTGCTGTTCAGTCAGAAACTGCAAGAAGAAACTAAAGAAGGTGAAAATAATCGTGATGAATATTGGGAACACATTCGTTGTACAGATGAGACCAAGATACATTTGTTCATCTCAGAGGTGGTCCAACATGTTCAGTGTAGACCTGGTCAGGACTGACACAGTAAAAGCACAGTCCTCACAGTGAAGGACAAGGATGGGAATGTGATGATATGGGTGCAAAGGACATTTGTAGACGGCACCATGAATGAATGTGGATTTACCGAAATGCTGAATATGTCTGCAGGTCATTGCAAATGCAAACACCATAAAGCTGGACAAACCCTTATCTCAGAGTTGAGAAACTTGGTTAGACAAGGAGAATATATATATATAATTTGTATTTTTTATTATGTATATAATGTGATGCATTGTTTTGTGGGATTATTAGCAAATGTACTGACATATTGCACACAGTGATGTGATCCACTGTCAGTATAAAATGTTCATTAGTGCATTTTTAAACCATTTGATTTTATTCAGAAAGTGTCTTTGGTTGATGATCTCAGTTAATCCTGTTTTTTCTGATGTAAAAGGACCAATAACAAACCAGGGAGCTTTGTGTTCATCCAGTCCTGTGTAACAAGGTTTAATTTTTCAGACCACTGCTTTCAGGCTGCCAAATCTTACTTTTTAATCTCTGCTCGGTCAGACACACACATATATAAGTGATATTACAGATTCACGTTAAGAGATCCTCCTGTAAGAAACCGTTATTGGGTTTTTCCTCAGCACCTCCAGCCTTTGTGGGATAGAGGATCGAAACTGACCTTTGCATAGATCGCATCCTGTGCTAATTCATTGTGTGAACCCACGACGCCGGTGGGAATTGAGCAATTATCATAGCGATGGCAAAGGAACCGTCTTCCCGTCACAGATCTTCTCTGCTGAAATATGGAACACGGGAGATCAATAGGAAGATGCTGCTTTGAATCCTGTATCAGCTTCTATCCCAAGTCAAACATAAAAAAGACAGACATGTTGAACCAATTTGAAAACTGTATTTATTCCACCTCAGACAATTAAAATTGCTTTGAATTTTTTTTTCTCTCATTTCTTCACTTAGCAATGAACAAGACATTAAAGGAGCAGTTCAAACTCGGAAACCGTCTAATGTGGCCGAAATAAAAACTATTCAGCAGAAAAAGTGGGTCAAAATTCCTCCATAGTGATGTAAAAGACAAACGTTTAACTGCAGTTGTTGCTGCCAAGGATGGTCCAACCAGTTATTAGGTTTAGGGGGGCAATTACTTTTTCACAGGGATGATATAAATCTTTAATAAATCATCATTTAAACACTGCATTTTGTGCTTTCTTGGTTATCTCTGTCTAATATGAAATACTTATAAATATTAATTTAATGATCTGGAACATTTAAGTGTGAGAAATGTGCAAAAGTTAGTTGTTTTTGCTGAACTACAAACATGTCACAGTCACAGAATGATGATAAAATGTACTGACCTCTGGTGTTCTTATATTTATGCCATTGTTCCATGAAATAATAGTCCGGCCTACTCTCCATGAGTGGCGGCATAATGTGACCAGAAATAGCCGTGGAGGACTCCACTAGGTTTGTGTTATGCCACTGACTCTAACGACAAACTTACTGAGTCGGTTGAATAAAGTAAAGGTGTGTTTTAAGATAGAATGTGTTTTTTTTATCTTTCAGATTTTGTGTAGTCTTGCTTTAAAGGTCTGTAATAAGAAAAAGGTTCTAAAAGGTTAACAAGGGGTGTCAATGTTGATGAATATAATTAAACTAGTACTAACCCCCCCTCATGGATGAAAACACACAAAGTGCTTCATCTTCTTGTCATATTTTTAATCACTTAGGTTTATTTTTTCCATCAAATCTTCAAATCACAGTGGAGCTTTGTATTGTCTCGGAGTAACAAGCTGCTGTTTGTCACGCTGCCTGTCAGCTTGACTGAAAGCCACCAGGAATGCTTCTGCCAGACAATTTCTGGCAGCGATGAGTGGGCACTGCTTGTATCTGCAGTCTGTGTCCCCCCCTGCCTCTCCTATTGTCTCAGCTCATCATAAATGAAATAGATTGAACATGAATAGAAAGAAAAGCCATCGCCAAAGAACAGTACACGTTCCAAGTGGTTACAGAAAAATGCCTCGCTGCTTACTGGAGTTTATTTCAAGTATGTGACTTCTTATGTAAGACTTTTCAGACGTTCTTTGGGAAATTGTGACACTGATATACAAATTTCATTCTGATGCAGCAGGCACATCAGACGGCAGGTGCTCTTGAATGGGTGACTCCCACGGCATTTGTAAAACTATAGAGGGATCAGAAAGCTGCCTGGTGTCTGTGAGTTAATTAGTCTTTATGGGCTTTCAGCGGCTGCTCAGATACCAGGATGAGGCTCTTTGATGGGCTCGGCTCCTACCGAGACCTGACCTTTGACTTTACTTCACTCTACATTAGGTGGTACAATTAGTCTTCAAAGCTTCTGAAATCTGTTTTATCTGTATAAGTCCTTTGATGAGAGGAATAATGGATTTTCTACATTATTGTTGTATTTTCTGCTAATTGATTTCAGGACAAGCTGCAAAGGCGCCAACTTCTTCTACATTTTCTTATCCATCCTTTTCTTTCTTCTTCACCCTCATGCTGTTTTGTCTTCTGCTGAGGTAAAACGTTTTTAAATGTGACGTACTGACCGGGGACAGTCCAATGTTCTAAAGTAAAAATCACAAAAATCACTCTGATGAAGCTTCACAGGGGGCCATGACTGTCATATCAGCATTTTGTGGCAAACCACCGATTAGCTCTCGAAATATTTCAGTCTTGATCAACCAACTGACTGAAACATCCGTTCACCTTAAAGGCCTTTTAATGTCTTAATGTACTTTCTATGGAATATTAAAATGTGTGTATGACAGAATGTACAAACAGAACATCTGTCCTGTCAGTGGCAAAGAGAAATAAACCTTGATGATCAAAGGTTGCCTTCGCTTGGAGTTTGAGGTTGGATTTTATCAGAAAGCATTTAAACTTCCCTCTAATTGGTAGTTGACCTTTAAAGATACGAGCGCTTATCAGTGAGAGAGCAGAGTTTTAAATCATGCCAACTGATTTGTGAAGCTGAATTTAAGTGATGTAGTCCGTTGAACTAAATGCTGTCCTCTAAATGTTGTCGTGACAAACCCAGAATGTTGATGTTCAGTAGGTACATTTTATTCTTGTTGGTGCTTTTCATTTATATATAAACCAAAGTATTTCACAAACTGAAATTCCGACCTGATAACAGTGCTGGATGAAAAATAAAGTTATGCACTTCGTCAATCAGGAAACTTCCATGTCTGTCGTTAATGCCACGCCAATCTATAGCTGTCAAATTATGTCATTCTGAATGTCAACCTCATGGTGGCTCGAGAGAAAACTCAAGACTTCCATCGTCTGGGATCCATGAACGTCTGCACCAAACACAAAAGAACTGCAAATGATATTTCAGTCTGGACTGAAGTGGTGGAACCAACTCCTCCAACCAAAGAATGGTGGGAGGACGTGTGGGAAAGGGCCATGAGCGGGATTCAAACTCATGACCTCCACATTGGGACTGTAGCCCTGCACATGGGACGCCAGCTCAACCAGGTGAGCTATAGACCATCATTTTTTTTACCCATCTGTTGCCCCATTCCATTAGAGACAACAGCACCTCTCCTCACAAACTGTTCCCAATTAAGGGGCCAAGAACAAGAGTAATTCAATGACCCCAAGGACCTGAACAACTTACATCAAAACAACATGGACCTGCCTTTCTGTCGGCCCAACACAAGAGAGAATAGACCCTGATGCAACGCTAAACAGACAGTGTATGGCAAGTTGGTTTTACCATTCAACAGCTGAGTTCAGCATTTAAAATGACAGATATTAATAACGTCATTTTGACAAGTCATAACTACATTGAGACTACTTAGAATTTCTATTTATCTATTATATCATTGTGACGAGTCAAAACAACATTTGGAGACGTCTGTAAATAAACTGCTCAAAAAAATGAAGGGAACACCTAAACAACACAACTCCAAGTCAATCACACTTCTGCAAAAATCAACCTGTCCAGTTAGGAAGAAACACTGACTGTGAATCACCTGCTGTTGTTGTAAATGGAGCAGACAACAGGTGGAGGTGAGAGGCAATTAGCAACACAACCCCTATAAAGGAGAGGTTCTGCAGGTGGTGACCACAGACCATGTCTCTGTTCTCATCCTTTCTGAATGATATTTTGGTTTCCTTATATCGAAGAGGAATAAATATTGTGGTGAAAACCCACGAGATCAGCAGTTTCACAAATACTCAAAGAGTAAATGAAATAATTATTTTCTCTATTCTAATGTTTAATGTGAACATAACTGAACCTCCTGACCTGTATCTGACTTAATGCATTGCACTCCTGTGGCCATGGCTACTCCATCACAAATCCCCCGACCTTAATTAATTTCCACCACGGTACCAAAAGGTCAACTGTTAAAATGCAGCATATTTTAGAGTATCATTGTCATCGTTGCAGCAGAAGTAGAAAGGGGATCGTCAAGAACAAAGTGACCATTTATACAAAGCAGTGAAATAGATTAAACATGAATAGAAAGAAGAACCATCGCTTCAAAGCAATCAGCAATCTTAGGACAATATAGCTAAAAATGTGAACATATATATGATCATGTATTTCAGTCAAAACCATCACTGCTAATGTTTAACAACGTCTTTTAAATAAAGATCAGCAGAAAAAAGGTCAAAGGCCAAAGCATTCTGTTTAGTAAAGTGCCTTTAGATGTGACAGAAGCATCACTGATCAATCAGTTCATGAACTGAACTCCTTTTGAGATGCAACATGTAGAATTTTCATTTGCAAAACATGTTTCAAACCCTCCCACACTGAAAAAAGTCAGTATTTTGAAATCAGAATGCCTCAATACAAGCCATGCACTCCAGTTCTTCCTTGAGATCTAGAGGTGGTCCCAGAACAGTGAGACAGTGTGTTCTGGCTCTGCCCCCGGGTCTCCTTCCTGAACAACCTCAATCTTTTCAACGCAGAGGAACAGAGGTGTCATGCCAAGCTTCTTCTGGATGTCTGAACTCCTCCTTATCCTCCACAACCTTAGAGTAAACCCAGGAGGATGGATAATAGGACCATGCTTCCACTGTTCAGGACAAGAACAATTCACCTCATCTTAACTTGAATGCATTGCAAAGTTTTAGGGACTGTATAGAAATGATTAGATGGGTCCATGTCATTTCTGGTAGCAGTGTTGCAGAGTTTACTTATTTGAAACCCGAAACTAAGATCTGCAAAATATTTTTGACCGAATTTTGAGAATTTCATATATTTTCAGACCTTAGAAACATCTTAGTCAAGTAATCCAAGCATTTCATTTGTGCAACAGTAAGGTTTTTTTTTTTTTTTTTTTTTTAATGAAATTAAAAGAAATATATGATTCTTTCTTTTCCCCAAAACCTTTGTACAATCCTTTTACATTTATAGTGATTTTAATGTTTGTCTCTGTCGAACATCAGTAAACCTAATCATAAAAACAACAGCACAAAAACTCAAACCACCTAAACAGAACTACGGCTGCTCTCCTCCAAAGACCACACTGTCCTCTCACCACTGCTATGTCCTTCACTACAAAACAAAAAGACCTTACATTCCCTTTGTCTATCTACTATGTGATAACATGATTTCTTCCGGTGACCTTATTTGCTGTGTGACAACATGATCTCTCCCGGTGATAATTTGTCACGAAGCTCTCCATACTCATTGTACAGTCTGACCAGTGGTGTGAATGAGTAAGAGATGTGTGATAACACAATTCTGGAGCCATTTTTCAAACTGGAAGAGGAAAAGAACCAAAGCTCACATGTTATGTCACATCACTGTGTGGCTCTAAGGCTTAAAAATGGTGTGATATTGTGTGTGTGAGGAAAGTGAACTGGTCGCTGGCGGGTGGTCTGCTGTGCTGCGTTGCTGTGGTAAGCTGGCGGAAACATGTCCAGATGAAATGTCATGGCTTCTCATGAAGGTGTCACTCAGAGGACTGACTCTACTCTCCCCGCTGCCTCTTCACATTAGAGTCCTGATTACTGTTACACTGATTGACCCGTTCTGTCGTACTCTGTGCCTTTGAGAAACACAACATCGCAGCCCGTCTTTGTCCCTCACATGAGGATTAAGAGGTCATTAATAAATCAATACAAATGAGACCCTAATAACCTGAATAAAATCTTACAATTAGGACAAACTCATTTTACCAGCTGATCAAAATTATCTCAGGCCTCTGGTTTGTGCTCAGGAAAAAACAAAACAGTGAGTTGTAGGGGTTGTAACCTCCATCAGTGATGTGAACAAAAGTTTACACACACTTGTAACAACAAAAGGTTAAAAAAAGACTAAAGAAACAAAAACACTGGAGACAATGTAAAGCATGAGGAGGCTTATAGTAAAGAACACAGGGATAAATACAAATGAACTGAAAGGGCAAGATGCAGGACTGTATATTAATAGCGAACTAATGGGGAAAAAGACACAGGCGACACTAATAATGACAAAAAAGACAATGAAAAATGTGGGAAACACAAAGAGAGGAGGTTAAAACACCAGACACAAAAGGTAAGCAGCGTCACACTAAAACAAAAAGTAACCAACAACAGACACAGAACTCACACAGACAAACTGAAGGAGACTGAAGGAAAAGAAACACAAGGCAAGAACAAAAGAAACACTAAGGACAGAGCCGATCCAGTTCAGTTTGTTTTAAAGACTCAGTCTGCACATTATGTTCAGACATTCTCCAGTAATATCACTCAGAGTCTGCCACAGGTGGTGATATATTACTCAACGGTCTCAATATTCATGACACACCCACAACAGCAAAAACAAGCGAATACATTCTGTTTGCCAGCCTCAACTACGGGCCAGAAAGAGTAAACACACCACAGTACAAAACTTCTGAACACAACAACAACAAACTTATTATGAGAAAACAGCTTTAACCTGGTTGCAAATGTAGGGCATGAGACACAGTTGGCAGCGTTTAAAAGGGCAATTTAGTATTACAGTCTGAAGACGTGAGAGAAGCTTGGCAGGGCTCTTTGGAGGAGAGTGTGGCGCCTGATCTGGGTGGATCTCCTCGTAGGCGGGTGGTTTAGATGGTAGAAGCTAACATCAGAGATGTCGGTGCTGCATGTGGATCGCTGGACTGTAGGAATGCGTTTTTTGCATTTGGCATGACATTGCATGGCATTTAGTAGTGACGCCCCCAAAACTTAACTCCAACTGTTAATTAGAAATGACAAAGAAAATGTGCCAGAGGTGGCATGCAATTTAAAATCAGTCCCTTGACATCACATTAATAGATGGATTCTATCTGGAAACACCAGGGAGGAGGAAGAAACAACAGAAACAAGAAGAAAAAGGAGCACGGTGCTGTCAGGATGACGACAAGACAAACAATATTCTTTAGTTTTTTTCATGTCCAGATTTCTAAACAATTAATGGGGTCACCAAAAATATTAGGATGGATGCTCTGGGGATTATGAATAGCAATAGAGAGTTCATTGAAATGACAGGATTTTATGATACCTTGCCGTGCAGCAACGGTTGATCATACATGTGGATTAGCCCTTGACAGGTGCTGTGTAAAAGGTCAGTGGTCAACAACATCAACAGGAGGCATTATCTGGGATTCAAGAATGTCCACAACATATGTCATGTCGGCCTGCTGCTCAAAAGATAAATCTTACAACTACTGCTAACATCCTTGCAAAAGCTGTTGCAAGTTATGTAAATGACAACTTGTACAGAGATGGTTTTAAGATTTTCAGTTAGGATTTCCAGTGCATTGTAGCACAGTAACAGCACTGGTAGACAGTGGACTTCTCTCTAAACTTTTCCTGCAGGACTTTAGTGCTGCAGACGACAACAATAGTCACTACATTTTATTACTGAGACTGAACATGTGATTAAAAAAACAATCCTGGTTTAAATCATTGAAACTATTGTTCATCATTCATCCATGCACACAAAAGGGTTTTGTGATTGGACCAATACAATTTTACTTTGAGCAATATTATTTGGAAACACTACATAAATCCCCGTTGCTTTGCAGACGACCTCCAGCTACATTTATAAGTAAGGCCAGATGAAATGGAACAGTTTCAAACCAAGCAGGGATGAGCAATAATTTTCTTCTTGCATTGCATTTGGCTCAAAATACTCCAGAAATACAATATCTAACCAAATAGCTTGACCTGGAGATTGGAATTTAAAGTCCTTTTTTCTGATTGACCAAATTCCATTGTATCTCCCAGCAGCCTTTACCTGCAGCAGCTTAACTAAGGGATTGTTCACCGCCCTAACATCTAAGCTTTATCAAACCTTTCGTTCTGTGGAGCTATTACAGCTCACCTGGTTGAGCTTGTGTCCCATGTTGCAGCTCCTACAGGTACCAAAATCCAAGCTCAACGGGACAGAGTATTTTCTACTTCTGCTTCTAAATTATGGAACAATCTGCCTTTGCACATGAGACAGGCCCCTTCACTGCCCATTTTTAGAACTCATCTTGAAACCCACTTTTACTCCTTGGTTTTTGACCAGACTTAGCTCTTGTCTTTATCATTTTATTGTTGTTATTGTTTTAACTGTTTTATGTTTTATTTATTTATGTTATATTTGCATTCTTGATGTACAGCACTTTGTGTCAGCAGTGGTTGTTTTTAAAGTGCTTTATAAATAAAGTTGAGTTGAGTAAAGGGGCTACAGTCCTCGACGCAGCGGTCATGGGTTCGGGTCCCGCTCATAGCCCTTTGCTGCAGGTCCTTTCCCCATTCTTCTCCCCTCACTTTACAGTCTCTCTCTCTCTGTCCTATCTAATAAGGCCAAAACATATCTTTAAAAAAAAAAAAAAACTTTCGTTCTGCCAGTACTTGCAGTGCAGCATGTTGGACCAACTGGACGCTTTAACTTTATTCCTTTTATAAATATTCCAACATATTCAGGGGTAATCTTTAAGTACGAGGAAGGCTAGAATATGTCTATGTGGGAGTGATGTAGGTTAGGCCAGGGTTTAGCACCCTGTGGAAATAAACATCACACTGTTCGTCAGTGTGAGCGCTGCTTCCATCTGTGCCTGCTTGTTACTTAGATGTGCAAGTATGTGCTTTAGGGGACAAGCAGGAGACATGCTCAGATATGTCAAAAAAATAAAAATGTTGATTTGAAAACAAGCTTCTTTTTTCTTTTTACTCAACAGATGCTGTCTGTGATAAAAACGGTCCCAGTCCTTGAGGCAGCAGATATCAAAGTGGAGATGGGAGCTTTGAGAGTGGAGGTACTTCCCCTGCCAAGTGCTATCAGAAGCTTGCTGGTAAACAGCATAATTCACCTTAAATGGGGCTTAAAGACAAAGTATAGGGTGCTTTCTATTGTAAAATAGAGAGATACTGTCACACACAGAAAACTAAAATGATCCATGTTGGTTCCTCAGCAATTTAGAAATAGATGGTGACACATGGTGATGACAAAGAAGCAGTTGTGTTATCTTTGATCCAACCTGGACCTTTTGAGGAGGCTGGGATTTTGTTTTTACGTGACCATCATGAGGCGCTGACATCCACCGTGATAAAACCCTAAAAATACCTCTGCAGCAGCCTGCATACATTAACATCTGTGTCGAATACAAAAAAAAACTGCTCGGTAATTCACTTTGAATAATTGATGCGCTCCTCAGCTCCCTATTCATTTTCATGAAGGCTGAGGGGAGCATTCAGGAAGCAAGAGAACGGGAGGAGAGACCAGTTTTATCACTGTTCAGTTTGAGGAAGCATCGTGACGCTGAATATGACAATTTAACGGCAAATTTAGAAGATTTTTCAGCATATGGGAGCAGAGCGACTTGGAAAAGGCAGAACAATGTATACCTTACCATCTTAGTGTAAATCCACAGTGACTGGCAGCAGTAACTGTTCTGTAAACTGAAGGGGAACAAAAGCTTGACTGCAAGAAGTAGACATCATCAAATTAAGTCTTTCATCTCCACTGAGGTTCTCAGGCTGAAATCACAGAGTTGAGTGCAACATAACAAAAGATAGAACTTTGAAAGTGATGAAATAAAGTTACTGCTCATTTCTCAGATAAAAGAACAAAGTGCTTCAGCAGGCAGCGTTTTTCACATTCAATTCAATTCAGTTACATTTAGAAAGCGTCAATTTACAAGTCATTTCAAGGCACCTGGGTAGTGCAGACCTCACGAAATTATAGAGAAAAACCCAGCAAATTCACATTTTCCTTTGGAGGGAGAAACCTGTGGCAGAACCAGATGCTTTGACTGGTTTGGATCAGGGTAAAGGGGAGAGAGAATAGGGTGGTAGATAGAAACTGACATCCAATGCATAAGAGAACAAACACTTTGAAGGTTGGTGAGGTCAGTAGCTGCAGATCACATGCAGCTTCACCGCTACAGATAAATGTAGAGAGGATAAAAAACACAGGACATAAACTACGTGGGAGAGAAGATGTAAAGTTAGTGATGGGCAATGGTGGCATATAAATATGGAGAGAGAAGAAGAGATGCGTTCTCTATGGTAGTCTATACCTATAGTAACATAACTATGGGATGGTTCCAGTCCTTTATGTCCTGAAGAAAATGAGTTTCACTAATTGATTTGGCTTCATAGATAAATGTAACTGGATGTCATCAGTTCATGTAGCATTTCCTAACAATATTACCAAAGGGCAGCATGTATCAGGTGAACAGTATCAGCCCTAGCACAGAACCCTGTGGAGCTCCATAGCAAACTCTTGTGTCCTGAAACCATCACTGACATAAACAACCAGGGATCTAAATCAGTGAAGCTCTTCAGTGGGTGGCAAAGGTGTGGAAGACTGTTAGGGATGTGTGGTTAGAGTTCACAGGCAGTGTTTGTTTTGGAATAAATGACCAGGAGGTGGTTGGGGCTGATGGCAGGGTCTCTGTGACAGCAGAGATCGAGTCCTGTGCAGTGTTTTATAAATTCAGCCTTTAAAGGATCTAGATCAAAGCTCAGTTGACTCAAATTACGAGCTAGTTCGCGGAAATTGTTCACAATTTTGAGTTTTGGACAAAGTTTACAGCAAGAATTGGGATTTCTTAAGAAGGGGTGGATTTGGGAGTGGGTAGTCAAAAAATAACCTGCCGATCCTGAGATTTAGCTCCAACAAGAAGGATGGCGTCAACCAATGAAGCTAAGAAGAGGATTAAAGTGTTAGTTTTTTTTACAACACACAAGGCAAGCAAGGCAAGATTTAGGCTCAAATGGGCACAAATCTGGCATCTCTGCTGAAAGGTAACACTTGCTCTGTTCTCTTTAGTCAAAGTAATTTAAAGAAAGCACTTCTTCTCACAGAAAGACCTCAGGAAGTGAGAATACGACACCACATCACCTCTGTCCTCACCCTGAACACAGAAACCTCACAAGGCTGTGTTGAGCCTCATCCTCTTCACACTGTTTTTCACATATGACTGCACCCCCATTCACACCTCCAACCACATCACTGAACCCGCCGAAGACAAAACAGTCGTGGGACTCAATTGAGACAATGATGTGACGGCCCCACCCAGTCTGTTGGTTGGGCACATTGGCTGTCTGTGTTTGGCTGTTTGGTTGCTTCCTCAGGTCCCTGGACTGCTGGAGACTGAGTGGGCGGTCCTACCTGATTGGCACACTCGGGCCCAGCGCTCCCAGGTATAAAAGGGCCAACCCCTCAGCTCCTGGTCTCTCTCTCTCTGCTCATGCCAGTGACTTGTGGTTTGTGCTATTTTGGTTTGGTTCTCACATCCGACAACACCTTGCATCACATCGCACCCAGGCATCCAGGCATCTGCACCCACACTACTGACATCACTGACATGCACATCTCACTTTGAATAAATTCATTTAACCAATTAATAAAACTTTACGTTAAAATCTGACAATACCTGTGTCGTCTCCCCTCTTTTGCCACAACCTATTTGCTGGGTTGTGACAATGACGAGTCGTCATACAGGCATGAGTCGGCACATCTGCCATTTCAAGTCCAGGGTAAGATCAGGAGATCAAAAGGAAAGAAAGCACCTCCTTCTTCACATCCACAAAGACGTTGTGGAAAGTGTGACATTCCTCTGCGTCACACTCTCTCACATGTTCCTACCAGCTGTCATGGACGACCAACACCTCAAACCTGGTCAAGAAAGCACAACAGAGACTTTTCTTCCTCAGAAAGCTGAGAAAGGCCCAATTCCCCTCAGAATGGATGCTTGACTTTTACCGGAGCACTGGAGCATCCTCACAAACTGCATCACCGCATGGTTTGTGAGCTGCACAGAGTGGTTTGTGAGCCCAGTGCATCATCGGGCTGGAGCTCCCCCACCTCAACACACTCTACGCCAGCAGACTGAGGAAGAAGGCCAGAGACATTTTAATGGACACTACACACCCCAGCAAGTCCCTCTTTGAAACGCTGCCATCTGGGAAGCAGTTTGGAACAATAAAGCCCAGCACAAGCCAGCTGAGGCACAGCTTTTACCCCAGAGTTGTGGCCTCCATCACACCCCTTCCCTCTGCTCTGACCCATAACACACCCCAAGAACTCTCACACATGTCCAGTTCACACACACCAGCAAACTGACAAGGATTTCTTTACACACCATATTTATCTACCACACCTGCAGTTTTGCACAATAAATGCCACTAATATCACTTTGCACTACTTACTTATAATTCTGTTAATATCAGTCCACACTACCTATCTATATTCTTAGATTTCTGTACCAATCACTCTGTGGACACGTCACTGTTATTTGTATATAAGGAAGGAACAAGTTCACGTGCAATTTAGCTATGCATGATGGAACGATTTTATTTATTTATTTGTCCTTTATTTAACCAGGTGGGTTAATTGGGAACAAATTCTCATTTACAGTAACGACCTGGCCAAGAGGCAGCACAGAACAGAGAACGCAATAAAAGGAATACATCCATTAAAAAAAACAATACAATACACAAACAAACATAACAATAAAAGGCTTGAAGATAAACTACACTAAAAGCAGGTGCAGGACTCAGTAAATAGTTCCTTCGCCATATTTTTAAAAGATGATGAAGGTAGAAAGAAGCTGATTTTTGTAACTGGTTCCAGGTCAGAGCTGGAAACAGATTCTGATTCTTTCTGCACATCATAAACAAGATGCAATTAAGAAATATATGAAATATGTTCTTACTGCACTGAAATAACTCTAATTCCTATGAATGTAATTTTAGCTTGCATGAACCAAATGGTGCAGCAGTTGAAAAGCAATACAATTGGATTAATTTGCTTCAAAGTAAGCTGGGAAGATGTGCAACGACTTCAGTTCTGCAGAGCACAGAATTTAAAGGAAGCAACAATGGGAAACTAGTACTCTGAATTTCTATTATCTCCACTAGAATATTCTGAACACCAGAGGCCAGGCACTGGCAAGATCCTTAGTAAGAGCAAAGGCAAAAAAAAAAGGTAGAAAACAAAGCACCAGGCTGTGGACATGTGAAGTCATTTGTAATCATCAACCACTCACAGACATTTTCCAAGACTGACCGGGTGCTTCAACTCAATGTATTGTGTCAAATTTGCTGCTGATGAGGCTGGCATTCACACTTGTGTTTTCTGACCCTGCGGGCAAAATTTCCATATTAATGTAAGATTTTTTCCTTTGTAGTCTGAACGGATTTGTTCGTAAAATCCTTCAGATATTCATGTGAATGGGCTTCAGCAGTGACAGTAGCCGTGCAGTCTAACTTGCAAGTTGCATCTGTGCTGGAAGCATGCTGGGGGCCATAAAACACAAAGCATGGCATGTTCATAGCAGTCAGTTCATTAGTGGCTAAAGGGTATGTTCAGCTCACTCTTCATTAAAAACACAGTCTTTCATGTATTTTTTTAGTATGTTCATGCACAATGCTGGTCCTGTGTGAGTTTGGTTTGTTGAGCAAAATCTTTAGAAAGTCAGTCAAGTCACTGTAAACTTCCCATTCATCCATCCAGTAGCTATATTCTGTGGGAAGTGGGTGTGGGAAGGCAGAGCTTATCCAAGCTGACGCTGGGTGAGAGGCAGCTACACCCTGGACAGGTTACAAGTCCACCAGTCCAGAAACACAACGAGACAAACAGCCATGCCCACTCACAGTCAGATAATAAGTGGCAGAGTACTAGTGGAGACAGAGTAGGGACCTGCAGAGACATGCGGGAGGAAAGTCTATGGTCTGGCAGGGTGTGGTCGAATGAACAGAGTCTTTATAAGAGCTGTGGTGATTGTGAGCAGGTGAGTCTGGAGTTGAAGCTGTGGGTGATTGTCCTTGATTGAGGGCTGACAGGCAGAGAGAGAGAGTGAGGAGGGAGAAGAGAGGGCAGAGGCTGGGGGGTCACGACAATATACTTCCTACTGGCACCTTTATATATATTTATTCTTATTTGTCTTTTTTATATCTGTATTTTGCACCACTGGAGTTGTCTCTTAATTTCATTGTACTTTGTGTATGATGACAACAAAAGCATTCTATTCTATTCTATTCTATTCTATTCTATCACTACATCAGGATTACTTCACCATTAACTACTGTTTCTGACTATACATCCATCCACTCTATACATCCAATATCTGTACATTTTCGTATACATTTTGCTGTAAGCTGAAAACTGAGTTATCCTTTACTGTAACTATAATACTTCAACAGGTCGTTCTTTTCTCGTGTCTATTGCAGCAAACAGAGACAGAAAATTGAGTTTTTTCCAAACAAAAATAAATAAATTAATTACAATAAAATGAGTTAAAAACTAGCTTGCAGTAAAAGTACCTCACCTTACTCATTTCTACTATTATGATCTAAAATTTCTTTAAGTTTAAAGCAGAAATAATTCAAAAGCATGTGTACTTTTTGCATTCAAATAAATTCAATCATGGAATATAATCGAAACTGTTTCACTTGAGTGC
>NW_007578256.1:365028-368333 GCF_000690725.1 Stegastes partitus
TTATTATTATTATTATTATTATTATTATTATTATTGTATAGGACAGAAATTCATACATCTTTCAAATGAATAACAGCATTCGTCTTATTTCATAGCCTCACCTCTTCACAATTTCTAATGATTTACTAATATAGTATTTTCTAGCTGGTTCTAAATAATCATGATCTCTGAACAGTCCTGGGGCCGCATTTATCATCAGTGCGTTAAAAAAGGTTCTAAATTCTGTCATACTTATGAAATTTAGAGCGTGCGTAAGTACAAAAAAATCATAAACACATAAACATATACTCAACTACACAACAGTGACCCACAGCGGTCCAATTGGGCCTTTTGATACCTCAGGTGGATGGATGAAGGGTTCCAGGGTGCAGGAGTGAACACAAATGGTGCAGAGATGAGTGGACAAATGAGAAAACAATTAATTGCACCCACAACCCTAACATTAAAAACACAATGTTCTCACCTGCTCAGCTGCCACATAGAAAGAACACACTGCAGAGTGTTCGGGAAGAAACACGATTATTAGGAACTGTGACTGTTCTGGATGAGGCATGGAACAGGAACAAAACTGACATGTCGATACATACAAAGGGCACAAACATGTTTTCCTGTTTAAAAATGGGTTTTGAGTAATTCTGGGTTTTGAATATTGACGGGATGTCATGTGGCCATTTGATCACAACCATTTCACACCGAATAAATTGTCAAATGTTAAATTAAACAAGAGCGCTTATTTCATAACAATAATCTCAAAAATTGGGGGTTTGTAATAGATGGTCTGACTGAACCATTACTGAAAGTGGAAACAACACCCCCTCTGGCCGTCCACCTCGTAACCACGCTCTAGTTTTTGGCATCTGCCTGTGACCATTTTTGCTTGGGGGACAAGATGTTGCTTGTTGATGAATGTTTGCTGGGAATACATCCAAACAGGTGCTGGAACATACAGCAAACAATCCTCTTGATGAATGTCTGCTGGCTGTTCAAATGGAACTCAAGGCAGCTCCCTCTACTGGCCAGCAAACTTCAGAAGGTCCGTGGCTTATGACTGATCAATTAGTCCTTCCCTCACACCCCTCTGTCGTTGTAGAGGCAGCCATCATTGTCCGTTCTTACCACCCCACTACTACAACTTACTCTCAACCCTCTAACAGATCAGTCTGTCATGTCGCTATCTCCTCCTCTTCTCTCTCCTGTCCACACAGATACACACTCACCTACACATGTACGCTTGTATTTCTGTCATCACCTACTGTTTGTTGCCATTATTCACATTAGAAGTGAGATGTGAGCTGCTACTGCTACCAATGGATTCGTTGATATCATTGATTTTCTCCACCGGGGCAGGTGGGGGTAAGTAAAGGCAGAATGCTCAGTCACCGAGATCCTGTTCACTAATTACCGATACCATTAAAAAGTTCACATCATTCAAACAGCAGGAGATTTGTGGGATTTACACAGCTGTCCATACTTCATTAAGTCTGCCAGAGGGGGAAAAAAAAGACTTAAAAAATAAATAAATAAAGAAGTGTAGGATGAGCAGGATAAAGGTGTCTCAGAGTTAGTGTGGACTGATGCATTTGATGAAATGGAGTCTGTTTTGGGAGACGGACAGATGACAGATGTCAAAAATACTTCTAAAAATGCTTTTGATGTGGACTGGCCTTTAGCGTTGTGTTGTAGTGTGTTAGCGATGAATGAGATGTGTCTGTTGTGTCAAAGTTAGTCTTCTCAGTGAATTTCTGGACTTGTGAAGACACCACAGCAACCTGTAAACCCAACAATATTAACATTACCAATCCACGCATGTTGGTATACATTCAGAGGTTGGTTTATGTCCATCTGATGAATTTAATATTTTTAGCTCAGATTTGGTCTCAACCACCGCTTGGGAAATAGTTGGTAAATTTTGTACTGAATGAGAATCAGCGGTTGCAATGGTTTCACTTTCACTGGATGTGTCTGCATTATATCATGTGATTGGCTTACTAGTGATAGCAGGGGATTCATTAGGTGCAATAACTATTAGCAGAAGAACCCTCTTACTTTAGGTTTTCTGTGATAGTTTTTACTGTCTACTTACTCTAAAGTTGCATCATTTAATTATATTAAATACAAGGAATGTGAGGCGCTGTGTAAGGGCAGGAGCTTACATCTACGATCAGGGACTGTATGGTGGGCTATACAGCACTGGCATCCAACCGCTGGACACTGTGCCTTACAGGGTTAACATTAGCAGCAGGATGAAGTTTGTCATAACAGCTGAGCCACCTGAGGCAGGTCATAGTCATCACTGTGGTACATTGCTTCTCCATGTCTCAAGATCTATTCAGCTCAATTTAATTTTATTGATACAGCATCAAATCATAACATGGTGTCTTGGGACACTTTTCATAGTAAGGTCAAGACTCTTCAGTATAATTGAGAGAAATGGAACAATTTCCCATCGAGGAAGCACTTGGAGACAATGTGGAGGAAAAAATCCCTTTGAACAGGAAGAAACCTCCAGAACAAGCAGACTGAGGGAGGGCCGGCCGCCATCTGGTGGAGGCCTTCTGGAGAGAGGGTGACAGACAAGATGAGCTCTGAGCTGTTTGAGGAGATGGTATCCACAGCCAGAGGTACCTGCAGAGTTGAAGAGAGGTGCACAATGCATCATGGGAAGTCCCCCAACAGCCTATGCCCACAGCAGCACATCTCATGGATGGTTCAGGGTCACATGAGCCAGACCTACAGTGCCTATAAACCGTATTCACCCCTCTTGGAAGTTTTTCACTTTAAGGAGAAGTTTTTTTTAACATTAAATCCAGGTCAGTTTAAATCGTCTTTTGTTTGTTTTTGCTTATTGACAAGAATTTATAATACGTTAAAAACAAAAAAGACTCCTTTATGTCGAAGTGAAAGCAGATTTGTACAAAGCAATGTCAATAATGCAAAATACAAAATTAAAACATGTGATTACGTAAGTGTTCACCCACTTTTCAGTGACTCACCTGATTCAACTCAGGTTTAGCCACATGGTGCTAGAAGTCATAGTTAGTGAACCGGAGATCATCTGAGTGCAGTGAATGTGTCTCAGTGACTGTAGGATAAAGACACCTGGAGCTGGACGGTCACTGGAGGAGCAACACTCCTGGTTATAACTACACCACGAGGACAAAACAACAGTCGTGCATTTAAAGACTGTGGTGTTGGTAGCATTTAGAGAAAAGAGAAGAATACTGCATTAAAGTTTGAATTTGTAATCTCTAAGAATATAAGAATATTTATATTTAATGGATTGGATTGAGCTGTTAATGATGATT
>NW_007578256.1:368388-390384 GCF_000690725.1 Stegastes partitus
AGATAGATAGATAGATAGATAGATAGATAGATAGATAGATAGATAGATAGATAGATAGATAGATAGATAGATAGATAGATAGTGTGTGAATAGGTGAATGTGAAAGTAAAGTGCTTTGAGTACCACTAAGGTAGAAAAGCACTATATTAATGCAGATCGTTTACCATTTGCCCGTTTACATCACAGCGGGCAGCTTCTCCGAGCTCAGTGACCTACATCTGGGAAATAAACACGCATGTTCACTTGTGAATTATATTATGTCTGCAAACCTTTTCTGAAGGGAGCTGAAGTGGCTGCAGTCAGGGGCAGAGCAGATACGTTTTTATATGACTGTGACATTGAGGTGCTCAATGTCTCATTAAGCTTTCTTACCTTTTTTTTGTCACTGTCTGCCAAATGCTCATTTTTTTTCCACTTACTTTTACTCTTACTCATTTACCTATTCAGGTAAGTTCAATGTGTAGAAGTACATGACAGCCTGTATACAGGATGATAAGCCTCACTTGATTAAACATCTAGAAAACTTGCTGAGGTTCTGCTTCCTTTTTACTTCTTTATAAAGCTGATAAGATAATTACCGTTTTGTCAAAAGGATCTTTTTTCTGGTCAGGACCTTTTGAGACGCCACGTTGTCTCATTCAGCTGCAGGCTCTGGGTCAGTCTTTTTCTATCTCTTCTAGTAATATTATCGACTTCATTACTTGATTTTAAATAAGAATAGCTCTGATATAACTGCTGCGCTCCGCCACCATAAATTAAAAGTGATTCTGCAGCTTTCACTACACATTTCAAGTACACCGATTCAGGGGTATTTTTTTCAGTAAGATTCAGTGTCAAGTGTAGAGTTAAAATACTATGAGAATGTCATACAGATTAATAGCTTTTATTTCTGACGTCACAATTTTGAAATATTACATTTCTTTAATGAAGTGAATGAGATGATGTAGGAAACACACCAGCATTAAGACACACAGTACTGGACTTGGTGTTACTGAAGACTGTGGGCTGAGTCGTAGGGCTGTTGAGGGGGAGGTGACACACACACACACACACACACACACACACAGGCAGTGCACAGCTGTTGAGCCTACATCATTTTTGTTGTTCTGAACAGGAAGCAGAGTGAATCACTGCTGACCATATGGACCTGTGATCCTTCAAGTCAACACCGAGTGCATCACAAATAGCGTCGCTCTGTGTTTCTGCAAAATGGGTCGGTTACTGCAGGTAATTGAAACACTTGAGTTAATCAACACCAGCTTTTCTCTCCACAGAATTCTGTTAACTTCAGCTTTAATACACTCTGTGTTTTAAATTGAAGCAAAGAAAGTGTGCGAGATTTCTATTAAAATGTAGTTATTTAATTATGTTGATTTCACTGTGTGTATGCTAAATGCAATGAAAGTTAACTAGAGTTGGGACTGTGGGTAATGGATATGACGTGACTCATGAAAGTCCCCAGAGTTCAAAGCATTTTGCATTTCATATAGATGTTGTCATCATAACTTCATGAATAATTTATCATAGTATTTTTTATATTTGAATAAAAGCACTAGTGTATATATCATAACTAAGATTTAGATTCAGTAATAGCTGATCAATTCTTTAGCAGTAAGTGCCAGTAATCAGTCATTTTAGAATTTGAATACATTTCATACTGTCCACCGTGGTTAATATGGAACCGAACTGAGAGTCATTCTTCTATAGCTTGGTGTCTTTTCTGCCTATTTTTGTGCTGCAGACCAGATGCCAGCAGAGAATGGATGTTTTTATAGTGGAAAAAAAAACATTCATATTTTAGTTCCTTTCAACACAGACCAACAATTAGACCATTTTACACGTCAATAGGTCTCCCTGTTATAGCACCCTGGTTTGATTATGTTCTATGACGATGGACAATCCATGGACTGATTATTCAGCTCCATCTAGTATTTTGTGACCACATTTATATCTACTAGATTGTGTTTCTTTGTGCGTTTTCTTAATTGCGCTGCCTTTTATTTTTTTTGTTAATTTGTCAAATAAATCGTAATTTCTTACATATTATAGAATTTGCTCATTAAGGAAAATATGAAACAAATTAGAATTTCGATCTGAAATGCCACCAACAACCAAGTAAAAACAAAAGTAATTCCAATTTCCAAATCCATCCAATGAAACATTTTATCCAAATGTGAACATCATGGAGTTGGTGGATCACTAAAGTCCACAGGATTCACATTCTGAGGACCCTGAACGTCTGTCCAAACTTTCATGGCAGATCCATTTAGTAACTACTGAGACTGGACCAAAGTGGTGGACTGGACCAAAAGACAGACGCTTCCATCAAACATGGCAAATAAATCTAATAAAGCAAATCCATGCATACTGCAAAAAAAGCTTAATATATATATATACAAGAAGCTGTAGTGAAACCTGTAGTTTTCCAAGCTATGTGATAAATGATAGAATAAGTAATATAGCGGTAAACAAGACAATATGAGTGAAATGACTGTCTCTAGCATTCACTTTTACTTGCAACACTTTGCCACGGATCACTACGTCAACTTTACCTTTGCAGCTAAAATTGAATTTTTTGTTCTGAGACAAATTTTCTGCAGCGTAACAGCTTTAATTGCTGTTTCACATAATGTGATCATTTTTTTTCTTTGTCCTGTGACATTATTGACCATCCTCTGACGTGTTTGTTCTCCAACACTCTAATTTCACACGAATATAACACAGTGTTTGCCAATAATAATTGATTCATCTGTGGCTCCCAGCCGTAGATCTGGCCCTCTTAAGATAACCCCGCTGGTTTCCCACTGGCCCCTATATCTCTGCATTCAAGGGCTATATGATGTGTTTTCCTTTCAACATTTGTATGCCTCATACATGGAGTAGAACAGTCTACACAAGACAAAGTGATGAAAGAAATATAGGAGAGCTCATAACTTCCCTGCAACTGCGTCTCTTTTTGGATTAAAGCTGAGCTTATTTTATTATATATTATTCATTTAATATCAACCCCGAGCACAAACTGTGATTGATGTTTCCATGTGGCTCTAACATATGATTTTACCATGGACTCCTGTGGACTGGAAAGTGGTTCTGTAAATCATGTCTAAATTCATTGAGAAAATGACCCTTTTGGATCTAAGTTGTTGTTGCTGAATGATGTCAAACATGGACGTGAACCAGTGCTGGTTGTTATTTGCTGGTGTAACAGCAGCAGAGAAAGTAATTGCCCAAAGATGGGTTCTGTCACAGTTTCTCTGTAAGAAATAGTCATGTGAAGGTGCTGTCATGACTGAACTGTCCACTGTGGACATGCTGCACCAATGTGGAGTCCTATAGGAGACGAAGCCAGCAGGTACCCAAGAGAGAAGGAAGCGCAAATGATGCAAACATAAACAAAAGAGAGCCAGGATCAATGCTAGGCTAAAGGCCAACCTCTCCAGACCAGCAGGACCGTCGCTCCTGCTCTCCAATGTCCAACAACAAGCTGGACGAGTTACGTTTGCTGAGAGAAACCCTCAGAGAGTGGAGGGACTGCTGTGTGTCTGCTTTAACAGAAACATGGCTCCATGACAACATCCCAGACAGCTGGAGGGGACGACATTATTCCGGGCAGACAGACAGGTCTGGGCAGCATCTGCGGCTTCACCATCGCCATGTTCAACGAATGGTGGCACACATAGACGCAGCGCCCCCTTCAGGAGACAGCGAGAGTGAATGTTTAGTATCTCATCCAAGATGTGCATTCTGCAAAACTTACTAATTAAATGATCCTGAAGAAACGCTCTCTCATCTTGCCGGTACTACTGTGTATGTACAGCAAAATGTCAATAAACTTGATTTGATTAGATTAATTTAATTATGCTCTAATTTTGCACTGAGCTTGTTTTACATTCTTCACAAGTTCTGTGTTTTGGTTTATTCTTACACTTTTTTACCAGCTTTGGTTTTAGGAGCAGCAGACACTGGACCTGCCCAGTACCAAACAGCAGACATAGTGACTAACTGGTCAACATAATGTGGCATTAACTTCTAAAGAGGGGTTGGTGGAGACAGAGCTAGAAGAAGGTCAGATGACTCTAGATAAATGCTATGCTCAGTTTGAGCCCAGAAGTAAAAACAAAAATCTCCATCACAATCACAGTCAGATTTGTGGTGAGTAAGCACAGATTCCTAAAAGCCTTGAACATCTTCAGTCATGATCTGCTTACAAAGTAATTTTCCATTCATTTTAGAATTTAGATTTCAATGATGTGGGCAGTTAATCCTAATCATGGTTTATTAAAATCTGCCTGTATGCTTTTGAAATACATCTCTAGACATCTCAGCTCTCCAGATGATCGGCCGGCCAGTTTAGTTTAGTTTTGGCAAAAACTTTGATAATTTACAGCTTACATTTTGATATATACTAAGAATCATTGTACTTACTTAAATGAAGTACCATTCTTAACTTTCCAACCTATTTTTGACTGACAAGGTTAAGATAGAAGGCCTCTAGTCTCTGAGGATATCTGCAGAGATCCCACTGAAGCCCTTTGGCAAAGTTCTACGAATTTCAATAACGTCAATGTTAAGTATGACTGTCTCTAAAATCTCAAATATGAATTCCTGGCAGGGCTGCAAACTTATTACTGCCGAGGTCAGCAGTCTGAAACCCAACCATAACTCCTTTATAAAATTCACCAGCATTCTCCACCTTCCCTGGAGAAAGTTTCCTCCATTGTCCTCTCGGTTTTTGTTTTTAAGATATCAAATTTTTTAGGGACCTTTATGACATTCCAGGAATTAGCCTTTCTGTTTCATTGATTTGAAAGTAATAAACCCCGATTCCCTGCTCAACTGTTCAACTGCTCTTCTACTTTAAAGTGCCACTTGTTTCCACAGTCACCACACACTTGTGTGTATTGAGTCATCAGACAGCTTAGCCCTCTCTTTATGTGGTTCCGACCTCAGTCCTGGTTTCCTCCACTTCTGCCTCTCTGTTTACCGCTGCAGTCAACAACTCTATTTCCAAATTGATTCCACTTGATTAGCTTGTTAACACTCTGTGGATCCTCTGTCCCAGCACATTCAGCTCATATAAGGCTGTAAGTGAGGCTTTTGTGGCGTATTGATCTTTTTACTTGTGCTATGTAAACTTCTAAACACAGGCCTGTTTTGCGGTGAAGGAGTTTCAATAGTAATTGATCAGGGCCTTTTACTCGTCCCTGTGGAAACCTACTTTTTCTCCTTGCCTGTCGGCCAGGTGATATCCTTCGTCTGCACGCATATCGACCTGTTTCTGTGTGCGGTCTCATTTATGAGCACCGCTGTGTGTTTTGTCTCACGTGGAAGGTGCGCTATCACAGAGCTGTCACCTCTTCAGTACAGGTGAGGTCTCATAGGCCTCATAAACTTCATGGACCGAACACATCAACGTCTGTTTACAGGTGCCAGGGGACCGCATATAAGAACTGCTTATGGCTCTAAAGAGAGTTGTGTGGAATCTGATAAGTTCCTTCCAGTGATGAGACAAATGATCAATACCGCTCTAAAGACCAAGTCATCTGTATGTCACCACATTCAATCTATGCTGCACCTACACTGTATGTAACAACACGTCACATAATGCAGACCGCAACGGTGATTGGTCAGTTTGGGAGCAATATGTTATGTAATATGCAAAAAAAAAGCTTCAGTAAAACACAATGGAATATGTAGTAGGCTTGTTTGTAGCACAAATACAAGAGCTATTCTTCTGCCAATGTAGCTACATGCTGTTTTCTTCTTTTCATAGCTCTGTCAATTTGTGTATCGACTTAATTTGTTTTCTTCTGTCATATTTGCCTTCATAAACGTAGCCGTTGTCCAACACTGATTAGCTCCAACATGACCCACTCAGTTTCAGGTGCCACTGTTTGAAGTACACGAAGAAACTCAACACAGCGTCGTAGAAACCCCGCCGCTAACAAGTTTAATTACAGAGCGATGCAGACACACCAGCACACAGGTATAAATGAATACAACAGCACAGGCCTCTTGTGTATGCTACTTCATGAGCAAGACTGATTGCAAGAATATAAAGTATTAACAAATTTTCTTGACATCATCCAACAGATGGATTTTCTTTTTTTTTAACTAATTGTGTAGAAGAGTCTTCTGAAAATACCTGATGGGAATAAATCAAAGTTTTATTCCTTTAAAATCAAATCTACAGCCCATTAACATAAGTAAAAACTGAAGAGTCTTCTTGTACAATGACAATGGGGGATCAAGTGAGGTTTAAGTATTAGCAAACAATATCTAGAGGTTTAGTCTGAGTAGTTTTAATCATTCATTTTTCTCATATTGTTGTAGGTCAAGACTCTTTTTCCTCATCTGCTCCTCACTCCTCTCACATTGCAATAGATGACACACCATATGGTGCTGCACATTACCAAATGCCATGGGAAGTGATGGAGGTCATGTTAAACAATTACTGAAAGCACCGCCTTGCTTATTATCCCTCAATTAATTACAGCCCAGGCTTTTGACAGCTGATATTAATCACTGATTCCATTTAGAGATTAGACTCAATGTATATAGAGATTGTTAAAAAGTAATTTACATATCACACCATGAAATATACTGTGGCACATCACAAAAAACAATTAAAAGTTGTGAAGCTAATATATATATATTTATATACAGGGAGCAAAACTAGTGAAGTCTTCTGGTGTTTACACTGACAGACTATAGTTGGTCACCAGTGTCTTGCTGCTTGTTGGGAGACTCTAGACACCTGCCGCCCTTAAAGCCTTTTCAGACAAAGACTAACAGAGTAACATTCACCTATCTTATGGCTTGTTGTTGATTCCTGCCATGCAAATGTTGTATGTCATTCTCACATGATGCAACTTCGACAAGAAAAGCCAAAACACTTGCATGGTACTGAGCACAAGACGCACAAGAATTCAGTACAGACATGCCAGGACATCAAAACTATATCCACTCCATCCAATGGTTTCCAGTTAACATGTGAGTCTTGTCAAATGGTAACTAGTAGAATTTCTTGAATTCTTGATGTGTTTGACACCATCAGTATGTGTTGGTATACAGTAAATCGCACTGCTTAATACTGTCGAAATGCATATTACAAGAACGCTTAACCAAGCCAAGAGACGTAACAGTTCATCTTATTGTGAAGACATGAGGGTCAGTCACACATCAATGCTTCACAGAGTTCAAGCAGAAGACACACGTCAACATCACTCTGTGTGAATGTGATCTTCATGGTGGAACTGCTGCAAAGAAACCATTACTGAGGGTGACCAAGAAGAAAAAGGACTAGTTTGAAGATGAAACGCAAGAAACAGATTTTAGCCTGGTGGAAATCAGGACTTTGATCTGATGAGTCCAAATGTTTTTTGTTTTTTTTTATTCCAGCTGCTGTGTCTTTGTGAGACTGTGTTTGTAACTGTGACGCTTTCAGCTGAAGCTCTGATGGTGAAGGGAGGCTTTGTTGGTGACGCTGTTGGAGATGTATTCAGATTCAAGGCAAAATTTACCAGTATGGCTATGACAACATACTACAGAGACACAACATCTCATCTGGTTTAAGCTTAGTGGGATCATCAACAGTTTCCCAGCAGAGGAGTGAACCAAAACATACCTGCAGGCTCTGCCAGGGCTGTTTGACCAAGAAGCGGAGTGATGGAACCGCATGACCTCCACCATCACTGACCTAAACCCAAATGAGATGATGTGAGATGAGTTTGAGCGCAGATTGAAGGAAAAACTGCCATTAAGTGCTCAGTATATGTGGGAACTCCTACAAGATTGTTGGAAAAGTTCCAGGTGACAACATCATGAAGCTGGTTGGAGAAAGAAGAGTGTATAAAGCTTTTGTCAAATTAACAGTAGGCTACTTTGAGAAATCGCAAATACTAAACAGATTTTGACTTTGTCTAGACTTCTTTGCATTTAATAGTAATGATCAGTTATCCAAATTTTTATTTTTTGATAGCGTCAAGTCATAACATGCCGCATCAGGGCACTTGACATTGCTCTATGTTGCCCCCTCTTTGCTCCCACTTTTCTTATTTGTCCTTGATTGTCACTATCATTACAGGCAAAATGACCAGAACAAACTGCCAGACAACATTATAGAGAGATATCCAACAATCCATCCATCCACTATCTATACACCGCTTAATCCTCACTAGGGTCATGGGGGGCGGAGTCTATCCCAGCTGACTTAGGGCGAAGGCAGGTTCTGCACTTAGAGGGCTGCACTTAGAGACAGACAACCAAGCACACTCACATTCACACCTACAGACAATTTACAATCACCAATTAACCTCAGCATGTTTCTGGACTGTGGGAGGAAGCCGGAGAACCCGGAGAGAACCCACGCTGCACGGGGAGAACATGCAGATCCCAGTGGGGACACCGGGATCTGCATGATGTATGCTCTAGATATTTTATAGGACAACAAAAGCAATGTCTACGGAACTAATATTTAGATGTCAGCAGGAGGGAAGCGTTCAAACCAGCATTGCATTTGGAACAGATGTAGGACAAAGACTCTTGGTAGCCTTTGGTACAGCTGCACTGTGCATAATTGATTTATTTCCGGAGAAATTACCATTATGTTGGAACTCAGTGGGAGGCATTCAGCGCATCAACAACCATGAGTTGGCTTTTATAACAGCTCTAAAACCCCGGTCCGTCCTCCTCAACATGCACAGCTCATGACTTGTGTGCCTGTGTTCACGTTTCCACATGGATAATGAGGACTTCATCCCAAACAATGGCAACATCACCACTGAGGCTGAAGGAGGCTGTGCTGATGTGAGTTCTCGGTGCATCTGCCGAGGAGACACATCTCTGTGCCTTTCCTTCATGACCATGAAGGAAAACAATATTCAAGTAAAAAAAAGCTGACAAAGGGAATTAGTGCCACTTTAATGCGCCTGTGGAGGAGCATGAGGAACCTCTTTTATTGTCATAGTAAAAGAGACAAGCACAAGAACACAGAATTACACAGCACTTTGACATAATCAAATATTCTTAAAAGCCTCTACTTGGCCTTTGAGCATCACTCTGCATCTGAAGCACTAAGAGGTAATATTCAAGCTGCCTGAATTCATCAGAGCACCTTCTCAATGTCCAAGCACACCGCTGTGGCTTTGCTGCTTCATTTGCTGTCCTCCTGGATGTCAAACTGTCTGTTGGGTTTGGTGGATTCCAGCATGAGCTCGTACAGCTGGCCTATCTGGTCATCCTGGAAGTCACGGAGCTTCCCGTCTGACAGGTTGGTCCCAAACTTCACTGAGCTGAGTCGCTCCCCCGCTGACTCCAGTACCTGAGTCTGCAGGGTGTCCTTGTAGTTCTGCAAAGGGGGTGGAGGAAACAGACACAGATCACTTTAGACACAGACAGGATTAGCAGCAGCATTTAGCACCTGCTTGTCCACCCATCTCCACTTTCAGAGTCATTAAACACATCACGTAATGTGCATCATATGGTGCAAGGTGCATATGCAAAAAAAAAAAGAAAAAAAAAATAGAATTCTATTTATGACATTTTCCTATGCAGAGCCAAAGCTACACTGAATGTATCATTCTAATGAATGTGTGTATAAAAGCCTGAGCTCCATTGTTGTTCAAGAACCATTAAAATGACAATAATAACAATGAGCTACAACGCTGGGTGACATGTTCCTTCATTACCCTGAACCACAACTACTCGCCAGAACACCAAAGACGTATTAATCTGATGCTGAAAATAGTCTCAAAACAAAAGCAGTATTTTCTCCTGTTTGAGTAAACTACAATATACTTGTATACACTACACATACTAACTTGTAGGAAAACATACAGAACCTGATAATGTCAGATGCTCAATGAGTTCATGTTTTTACTTCACTTATTCTTTTAAATTTACGTAGATCAGAAAAAAAAACAAAAAAACAGTTGATGCTGACTGCAGAGCCGATGACTCTTCCCGCAGTGAGTAACAGCATTCCTCAAATTCTCACTTCGTCTATTACAAATTTGTCCTTGACTGGAAATAAAAGAATGTATTCGTGTTTACTGTACAGTCAACTCAAGGTGACGTTCTTCCATTTACAGCACTGATGCCACTCAGGGCCAATTCTGTGCACATCGATCTCTTCTCGCTGTAGAATAAACTACCTAGTTAACCTCAGCCACTGTGCGATGAGTCAAAGCTGCCATCGCCGTACGTGAATCATCCCGAGAGCTGCTCCATGGCCACCTCCATGTGTTCCACTTCTCAAATACCATCCGTCATCTGAACAATGACCAAAGTCTTTGTCTCTTGTTTGCCCATTCACAGAGCGTCTTGGGTTTTTGGAACACTCTCACTGTAAGCAATAACGAGCCATTTATCTGAGAGGCTCCTTCCTGCACATAATGTAATTATGTTGAATATTTGCCAAGAGGGAAATATCCTCTCTGAGGAAGGCGGCCTAAAGCTTAAAGGAATACTCTTACTTTTTTTTTTTTTTCCATTCAAGAATTTATAAGAAAAGCTGACGTTAGAAATATGTCTGTGGTCACGTTTACAGCCTCTGGATTCATGGAGCCATGTTCAGGCATCATCAAAGGAGATCTGATGGATGCTTAAGGAAAGAGGTGGAGCGAGGTGGTTTTGTTGGGGGCAAGTTTTGTTTTTTTATTTTGCTAATGTAATGAACTGCTTCCTCGAGAATTTAACTCAGCAAATAATCAACGTGAAAAGCCCAATTAACAGTGTGCGCTAAAAGGAACTGACTGTTGAAAATGCATGTGTGTGGGAAGCAAGTCAGCAGCTTGTAACTGCAGTCAGTTAAGAGCACGCCGACGGTTATCGGCCATAATGTGTCTAGACAGGCCTCAGTTTGTATTAGAACATTATAATATATGTTGTTGGCCATGTTTACTGTCCTGGAAAATGAAATAAAGGTCCAGTTCAACATTCAAGACGGACAAATGCTGTAAAGTCTTATTCAGTGAGCTGCTTATTCTGTGATCCTACTGTAAATAAAAAACTCCTTACATTCAGTTACTTTGTCTTTGCACTGTTTTTTCAATTTGCACATTTTGTACAGTTGTTTTATTTATTTTATTTTATTCACTTACTTTTATTTATAATTTTTAAAATAGTATTTAACTTTAGCTCTTTTTCTGTTGTTATTGGTGTTTTTTTCTTGCTGTTGCTGTACCACAGTAATTTCCCAGACTGGGATAAATAAAGTATTTTTCTATTCTATTTCTATTCTATTCTATTACAATACAGCGCCTAGAAAAAATCCCAGTCAGTCTAGTTTGTCTTCCTGGCCAAGAATTTACAAAAGAAAAGGAGCATGATTTAAGGTGGAACATGTGATTCTAATTCAGTATAGTTATGTGAAATTCAGTGAACATCCCTGCTAGCGGTTTGTCCTGTGTGTGCCATGAAACCAAAAACAAAAAAAACTGCCTTGGTTTTTGTAAATGGGAAACAAAAATGTAGGGTGGACTGATTCACACAGCGAGGTTCCAACAAGTGGGGGAAAGGGAAGGAAAGGAGGCAATAGTGATCTAAATATGCCCGGGGAGGTATTTTATAGGTTTTTTATTTATATCCTTTGACATTTCCTATTCTGCATTGGCTTTATAGAAATCTGTTTTTTCTTGCCTTTTTTTATTTTCTGTCGATGTGACGACTTTGTAACATGTTTTGAAAAGTGCAAAATAAATCAAATCCTAATTAGATATTGCTTCTCCCAATAGTTCAGTCCTAGTAAGGATTCATACCTTCTACTGTTAAACTGGACCTGGCTGGGCTGCTCTCCCTTTTGTGACTTCGCTGTCTTTTTTGAGACAGGTATAAAACTCTAGTTTTACAGCTCGTTTCTGTTTCACTTTCCTACACAGTAATTCACTGGGGTTGCCAACCTGCAAGTTGCTCTTTAATTATGGTTTAATTATCCAGAGCACTGAAATGTGATAATAGTCATTATGTCATATAAATTTCCCTTTGAATTTATGAGTCTGACATTTTCGACATTCTCGTTAAATATTTTATTTTTCCTTATTATGTTCAGTCTGGGTAAAAAAGGTTTCTGCACTGAGCAGCTCTTCACCATTTAAAGGTGTTTTGCTGTCATCAAAGACGTCTTTCTTACAACATTCCCTTGTCTCTTACATTTTTGCCTTCGCCTCTTTAAGAAGAGCCTGTTTGGCCCACCGGAGCTGATTCACTTGGAGCAGAGAACTCCCATGGGTGCCTCTGAAATAAACGGATTATACACTGAACACTCGAGCCTTGTAATTTTATTTTGAGTTTCGCTCCTCGTCTGCTTCCAGTAGGCTATACTTCTCTGAATAAGCCGAGATGGAGCAAAAATTCACCTCCTTTGAAAGAACGTCAACGTCAGGAGGGACAGTTTTGTCGTTTGAGCTCCGTCCTTTATGTAAAAGAATTTACAATTGAAGCTGCAAGTCAGTGACGATGCGACTCTTTAGACCAGACAGTGGTGGGTTCCAGTTACATCCTGGAAGTATCTCAGAAGTGAAGAACTTAAACTCTGCAAGTCACTCCCTATTGGCTACCTAGTGACTAGTATTTATCACTAAGCAATAGGATGAACAATGAAGGAAATATCTGCTCTCAAAATGCTCCGTGGTGTGGAGCTCACATCACAGCTACCCTGTGTGACTCCACAGTTTGGAGTTCTGGAAACTTGCATCACCAAAGACCTCAAGTGAAAATTGAATTTCAGCACTCGCCCCTAGAGTGCAGGACAGAGTCCCTGAAAAGTGGTTACTGACTGTAATCTGCCCACAGATACAGAACCCTGATGCCCACAGGACAGATTCAAGAGATTCAAGTCACCCTCCAACCCAGGACACAATCCTCTGGGGAGAGTGGACCGTCCATCAACACCAAAACTAGGGATGTTCCTTATAACTAATTTCCCTGTAGAGTAACCAGAAATGAATATTTAGACAAGTCCATTAGTCTAAAAGTAAGGAAAGACAAAATGAAAAACATTGGGTGTATTTTAGAGCCACGGGCTGTATGATGGCTCGGTGGTTACCAAATCTCTGGTTAGGACACCCAGGATCTTTCTGCGTGGAGTCTCCATGTTCTCCCCGTGCAGCGTGGGTTCTCTCCAGGTTCTCCGGCTTCCTCCCACAGTCCAGAAACATGCTGAGGTTAATTGGTGATTCTAAATCGTCCGTAGGTGTGAATGTGAGTGTGCTTGGTTGTCTGTCTCTAAGTGTAGCCCTGTGATAGGCTGGCGACCTGTCCAGGCTGTACCCTGCCTTCGCCCTGACTAAGTTGGGATAGACTCCAGCCCCCTGCAACCCTAAAGTCAATACTCCTAGGTTCATAGGCGTCATCTGTCCAACCCTGTTAGTTTCACTGGGCATCAGACATAGCTATTAACCGACATTGTACATTAATACAATATTAATAATTAGCTTACCTGATGCGTATTTCTGGTGCCAACTGGTGACGATAGCAAGATTTAACTAAAACTTCCTGCCCCTAAAAACAGTTTCTCCTCAACTGTAACCGGCTTCATGAACTAGACCCCTGCTTGGGCTCTCATCCTTTAACAAGGCAGTGAAGTCTTTTGATGCATAGATGAAACATCCTCATCTAACTTGCGTGATACATTACAGCAAATTTCTGTCAGAATTTGGTCTTCTTTTTAAACATGTGTAGTTCTTTCCACCTTGTTTTCACACATGCACAACAAAGCAAGGGAGAAACACAACCTCTGCTCATCTGTTTCTCGCCATGAAAGTGAAGAAGAGTATCTCCTAAATGTTGACCCATTTTTTTGATCATCCACTTTAGTGGCCAGAAATAGGAATGTTCTGCCCTACTCCACCTACAGAAGACATGCAGAATTTTTTTTTCTTTTCACATTGACTTCTTGGAACTCCAGCACCACCACCGAACGGCATCACCGTGTGTCACCAGAGCTGCTACTGTTATCATTCCGTTTCACTTGCCAGTACATCAGTGAATCGGCCCAGCCCCCGCATAAAAAACAGAACTAATTACAGGATACGTGAAGGTGCACCAGAGCAGTAAATACAACAAATTATAACCAGCAATCACTGCTCAGTGCAAGGCTTTGATCCTGATCAAGTAGACAAACTGAAATTTCTCACTAATAATAATAATAATAGACAACACGGTGATGATCTCGAGGCAGCATCCAGTCCAGATGACAGACCGACCGTCTGACAAGTGACCTCTGTTGTGACTACACCAGCCAGCTGATCCAAACTAAAGTCAGTCCCTGCTATGCAAACAGTGATGATTGCTTCTATTAATCCACTGTACATGTGTTGACGCAGCTGCAGTTTTAGCCTGTTCCGGTATTTGTGTTCACGGAGCACTATGTTCACAATACAAGTAGCCTGCGACACTGTGGGGTATTATGTACATATCATGCAGCATTTTTCAACACCCTATTTTTTCTCAAAGCATTTCTATTTATCACTGTTGTAGCAAAATGTCAAAATGACGAAAAGGTTTGCTTCTCCAATTTCTCTTCTAAAAAGCTTGCTGCTGACCCAAGGTATGCAATAATGTGTTGTTTTTTTTAAATATTAGTATGCAATATTGCCTTTGTTCAGTTGTACATGGTGGCAGCAGTGTTGTGTGTTTGTTGTGGTGCATACATTCAGACACAATGATATTAAAGTGCGTCTGGAACAGATTTAGTTAGTGGCAGCATTTCCTTTGTTACTGGTGAGATTTGATGAAAACAGCTCTGCAGATGACGACAGAGCTGAAGCTGCTGTTGAGGAGGAATCAGTTTTTGTGCCAACCACGAATCAGTTAATGTGACGTGTTACAGTCTTATTGGACTACAGCTGTGTGATGTGACGTTGTAGAGCAACGTGAATGACACAAAGCTCTACATACATTACAGTTGTTCTGTGATTTTTTGCGGTCCAAGCTTGAATCTTTTGCTCTGTGTGATGTTTATGGACCGACATTGCAGCTTAAATGCGAAAGAAGGCTGAAGTTCAGACTTTGTCTCGGGTGCAGAGAAAGCCTCTCTGACACACTGACGGTTTCTCCATAAAGACAGGTCTTTACAGCTTCGTCATATTTAGTGTGAGATTTGTTTGGACAGCGTGAGGCTGTGAGACAGAGTCTAAATGCATCAATAAGACAGGCAGACTAGACTAACATATTCAGCTATTCACCCCATCTGCCCTTGTACTCTACTCCTACAGGTTAGAGATGTGGTTGGCAGGTTCACCAAAGTAATGCATCTTGGCCATTTTACGAACAAGATGGAGGACATCCCCCCTCATGCCATCCACTGGTTATTACCGATATTTTTATTCTCTCTGATTCTCCATTACAACAAAAAGCTACTAAAGCTTTTGCTATCTGTCTGCAATGGACCAGCAGTTCAGCTCAAGTCCCCATTCAGAGACTAAAGGTGGCTTTTACACCACTTTACACCAATGATAAGTTTGGCTTTCCGTTGTTTGGTTTGGTTACATGGCACAGCAATTAGACAGAGAGCCTACAGTCATTTCCCTGTTCATTTCCAGCTCCATCCAGATACGGATGCCTCCCGGTGGTTTGGGCCAAACTAAGCTCCTTTTGAAATGCAGCCAGAGCGATGTGTAAATACGACAAAAAGCCACTCGTCCCATGGTTAGGGCCTTTTCAAATGGACTCTGGGTTTGACGATAATGCATATGGATATAGAGAGGCATAATGAAAGTAACTGCCTCCTCCCCAATGATGAAGAGACCTCTCAGGATTCCAGATGCAATCACCATCTACTTCATTAGAGGAATTACCTGCAGATGGGTGATTTAGCATCCCGCAGCAGTGCACAAGTGCGCTGGAAAACATAGGCTCTTCCCCATAGTGACACACACACACACACAAAAACAACAAAACAGCACACTCTCACTGTTAGGATTACTCTGGGAACTAGAGGATGAGGTGCAAATAATATACTGCATACACAATTATTATGCAAGTGATTATTCATACTTTTTGTATGCACGCTCTCCAACTTCATACCACATAAACACTCCAAGTTTTTTGGATTTATTCGTTTTCAGGTGATTTGTATTTGTGTGATCCCTGGACAATCAAACATTTACCTGTGAATAGTCAACAGGGTTGCAAAAAACATCTGGACACGAAAAGAGATGAATTAACTGCATAAGACTTGTGAAAAATGAATTGTGAAGCTAACAGTGACACTATATCCCAGAACAGTAATCTACCAGTGTCCAGAAGTACAAGGTGTCTCCAGGGTTTGGCCCACCAGAAAAGTCCATCCATCCGTTATCTATACACCGTTTAATCATCACTAAGGTTGCAGTGGGCTGGAGTCTATCCCAGCTGACTCAGGGTGAAGGCAGGGGACACCATAGAGACAAACAAGCACACTCACATTCACACCTACAGACAATCTAGAATCATCAATTAACCTCAACATGTTTTTGGACTTGTGGGAGGAAGCCGGAGAACCCGGAGAGAACCCACGCTGCACGGGGAGAACATGCAAACTCCACACAGAAAGATCCTAACCTGGGGATCTTCTCGCTGTGAGGCAACGGTGCTAACCACAGATCTACCCTCCCCAGAAAAGTCCTCAAAGAAAACCACATAATGACACAGCCCCCTTCCTTACCTAACCTTCATCGTTTTGAGAACTTGTGGAACCTTTTGAGTTTTACTGTGAGCAAAAACAAACCTGCATTCAGGAGACTGTGGCTGGAAGTTGAACAGATCAGGTGAGTAACAGACTACATGGATGTTAGGCTCATGGCAGGTATCAACAAGAAGGGTGGCTGCACGAATCACTCAGTGCTTTGGTACCAAATATGATATTTATCTGTTACATTTACTCTCAGCATTGAGTGAACAAGTGAGACTTTTCATTTTCACATTTCAGATCGACTGCGAGCACTGCATTTACTCAATAGAATGAATCTGAATAATTGTGCACGTATTGAACTGACTGTACTGATCCCACTCAGCACATGAATTCAGGTCAGCCTTAAGTGGTTAGTGCCAGGCTTTTATTAATGACTACTGGAAACATAACAAAGGCCTCGGTTTGGTTTTGACTCATTCTGGAAAATAAGAAATTATGATAAAATTGCTAGTATTCCTTCAATAATATGATAGAAAACAGACAGTTCATGTGCTACTAAGTTAGTTTTAATTGCACATTTCATATAATTTAGACTTATTCCATCATTCCTGATATTATAGAAGCATCTTAGAGGAACATCAGCTGTAAATGATCTGCATTTTTACAGTTAAGCTCAAAATTATTCATACGCATGCCAAAATTAGACTTTTCTGTCTTCATGTTGAAAATAACATATAGAGTGACAAATTACATTTTAACCAAACATGTCATATACACTGTTATTCTATCCAATGGTAACACACATTCTCATCTGTGTCTCTCATCCAGCTGTTCACAAGACGCAACACTGCAATGCTGCAATGCAAGACACTGACCTGCTCATCAGGGGAAACTTGGGGTTCAATGTCTTACCAAGGGAACCCTACTGCTAACTTTACCCTCCTTTCTCCACCTCTGAGTACAGTCTGCAGCTATTTCTTTCTGAGGTTGCACAAAACAGCACAAACCTCCACCAATAAGGCTGAGAAGCCTGTCAGCAGCTCAAGAAAGGTGACACACTGTATACAAAGCACTTGTAAAGTTGTGGTTAATGTGGATCTGACATCCGATTTATTTAAGCTCTGTAAAACCTGCAGTGGTTACTCTGATTTAAAGGACTATAACTGTTTTTTTTGCATGCTTTAGTCTATTTACTGTAAGTCATGGCTTCCCCCTATAATTATACATTCCTTTAAATCATGATGTTGTGTTGACATCTTTTTGTTCAGGCTAGTTTGAGTCTAAAGACTACAAGTTTGAAAAGAAATAAAGACGCAGTCTTCACAGGATGTCAACGTATTTGTCAAATAGATGGTGTTTCATGGTGTGAACCCAGTTTGGGACAACAGATGTTTCCACTGGAAGCATTGTCGAAATGTTGGATGTTAATGAGGTCAGAAAAACAAATAAGAAAAGTAAATGTGAAAGGGTTTATTCTCACTGCTGCCACAAAGCAGGAACGAGGAAAAAGTAAACTGTGTCAACAAAACACCAAAGTTCACTTGATTATAAGAAGCAATTCCTCATAAAGCTTCAGTTCTTTCAGGTCTCTGCAAGTTTCCTCTTGCTCTGGTTGGTCAGACCACTGAAAACACTCCTACTTTGTGCCAAATGTCCATCACATGGAGGTCTAAAGAAGCGTCAGAGTGTTTTACACAGTAAGAGAGAGCACTGACTTAGGGATGGGCTTCGATAGCATTCAATCAAATTCAACTCAAGCTTTGTTGAATCTCTTTTCAAGTATATTTTAACACTTGTAGCTAAGGATTAACCTCATTTCGAAGCAGTGCGTTGGATAGAGCTGAAAGATGTGCAATAAAGTCATATTGCAATTACTTTGATAGACACTGTGATACAAGGGGAGGTCGAGGTATATACAGCAGCAGCAGACCATACGCTGTACTATTATTTTTAAATATAGTCCCCATTTACCTCAATGCACCGAGCCCACTGCTCCTTCAGACTGTTGATCGCTGTAAAATAGAAGTCTTCAGTTTGGTCCTCAAACCATGCCTCTGTGGCAGCCTTGAGCTCATCATCATCAGGAAATCTGGTTCCACACAAATCTGATTTCATATTTCTAAGCAGGTAGTAATGACTGGGGGCCAGATCTGGACTCTAGGGTGGAGGCAGGACGATTACCACCGTATACCTCGGCCAGATTTGTGTGAGGACTTTTATTCCTGCCCTAAACTCAAAATTTAGATTTTCCATCATTGCTAGATGAACATTAACTTAGAATGTCTCTGAGGATCACACAGATATATTGTGACAAAAACACTTGATATGTTTGAACCAATGAGGTGTTGTGTTGTCTAGATATGTAAAGACATTTTGTGTTAGGCTTGGATGAATACCCTGTTCTACAAACTTATTGACCTCCCCTCGTATAAACCAGGACGGTAGTGGGATTGTTCATTTTTTCTTCTCCCCTGAAAAAATATGAAAATATTTTTTGTGGCAGTCTGCACCAAACAAGCAGTTTTCCTTTCATCTGTAGAGTATGATTTGTAGGCCAGGGCATCTCTGCAGCACCACGGTGCTTCATTTGTAATGGTCTGCTGTGACACATTTTACCTTTATCAAAAAATTGCAGCTCCTGTTGATTTAGATATTGCACCTGGCCATACGGTGACTTTAATAATTTGAGTAACTGCCCTAGCTGGGGATGTCTGTGACAAGCTGCCACCTATATGTATCCCACTGGGCACTGTAATTGGAACAAGTGAAAAGTGATAAAAAAAAATATATCACATATCAAAATTGGACCTGGTTACTGGCACCCAACCCTACTCTGGGTAATGTGGTTCTTGTCTACAAAATCAAACAGTTAGGGAGCTTCGCTGCAGATCCAGGGGTAACTTAGTTTTGTCATTTCTAGTTCAAATTTGTCAATAAAACAATATACGTTTGTGCATATACCTCAGTATCTCTGGTCCCTCATAGACCAGTGGAGACACATGAGATTGTCCAGGCATCACTTCTTGCCACATATCTGGACAGGTGAGGTTTGGGAATTACTTGATCTGGTTCATCTTGGCCTCTGGGTGAAAATCAGAGTTTCCCTTTCCCACAAGCCGCTCCCTGACTGTCTGAAGATGAGGAAGACTTGTTCTCTCACCTTAGCATCCACCTTTGTTCCAACAACGTGCTCAGCTGTTACGATGCTCGTACAGTTGATGGAAAGCAGAACCAACTTCTAATCATGGAGTACATTTACATTCACTCCTACTGGTTCCTTTATGCTACAGCTTACTGATGCTGCTCTGCCATCATGTGGCGATGGACTGACATGACACGAGTCAAAGCTCTAAAAAGCAAATGTGTTGGGTGAGTCCAGAGTCCTTTACTGTAATAAATTCAACCTCCACTAACATTAAAAAATAATAATACATGTTATGAAATGGATTCAGTTTATTTCACACAGCTTACTGTGAGTGTGACTGTTGCTAAGGCTTCGCACCCGTCGTTATGGGGTCAAACCTGGACGACTATCAGGGCCACAGCTACCACTGAGGACACAGTGGTCCTAACCTCAGGTTGTTTTGGGTTTTATTAACTGTAGTTTATATTCTACCAGTAAAAACAACATGGACATTTTATAAGCTGAAGTGCTGCTCTGTAGCTTAGCTGTGGTTTAAAGCTGAAGACAGGAGTAAATCTTGGGTTGAATTAAATTTCTTGATATAATGCTTCATTTCAGTTGATAGTAATTACTCATAAGTGTTAAATGAACTCTAATAAATTCCATCAAACTATTTTCTTATTGCTATCAATAAAGTGTGTGGTACGTATCACTATCGATTCATCACCCTTGCCTATTGAAACCTATGTTTTCTTGATTAAATTGTCTGATGAAATGTTGTCATAGCAGGATCTTCTCAGAGCAACAACTTTGTCCGTGTGCACACGATGCCTTCTGGCACATTTGTTTATCTAAAGAACAACTTTTACCAGTCGAGAAACAGATCAACCATCAGGGATGTTCACTGTCCTGGCAGTGCACTAGTTTCTGTCAGCTCTAGCATCCTGTTAGGGTTAAGGGACTTTTAGACAGGATACAACAAAAGCATCACTGCCCTCTGAAACCAAGCAGCAACCTCCATGGCTGGAAAATGAAGGTAATATGGAAAAGCCAAAAACTGTGATTCCTCAAAAGTCCACTTGAGGTTGCAAAAGTAAGTCAAAGACCCCCCATGTTAGAATGTCCAACCTCACAGCAGACATAAACAGGTTTACAGCCTGCTCCCTTCTATAAGCTAACTGTACAGGGGTTGTTTTTTTATAGAGCTCAAGCATTTAGGTTGTATTCAGGCTCATTCTTTGATTTGCCAAAAGTCAGGAGGAGTCATGCACTGCTAAGATGGCGACAGTCCGAGTCACCACACCGAACTACAGTGTTAATAAAACCTGTGGCTGACATGATGTAGGATTCCTCCACCTCTACATACAGTCAGTTTCTGAGACCGAGTATTTGCAGTTTGTCTATGCTTCAAGCAAAGTGGTCACATTTTGGATTAGTTGGATTTTGATTCCCTGCACACTTTGATAAAGACCCACATGGCCAAATATCCAGTCAGGCACAGAAGGCAAAACTGAGAGAAAGCGAGCTGAATACCCTAAAATATAAGACGACAGTTTGCATTTATAATATGAACCTCAGTAGGCGAGCTCTATCTTGGGAACAGGATTCAATCCAAGTAGGCATGTCAGGTGTGTTTTAACACTTAGGTCACTGGCTGTAGGTGGGCAATACATAGCTTAGGCTTGTTATGTGTTCGCCCTAATTGGCTACATTCCTATTAAAGTTTCTTTCTTGAAGTAATAAAGTTGAGAGGTCGAAATTTCATACTGAATATTTTCCCGACAGCGATGCAGACGTTTTGAACACTCTGCCCACTTGGCTTTGCCCACCATGTCTGAACTCAACGTGCTCTGAAAGCCTCGCTAACCTCGAGAGCTTATGAATCTTATACGATGTGTTAATTTACACTGCATGTGTTAATGGGCCTTCCCACAGTCAGCATCTGTCACTTCTCCGCTCACACTGCAGCGGTCAATCGAACAGCCACCATGTGGCGCTCACACTGACTGTAAACATCAAGCCTCATCCACCGTCCGCCTAAAATTCAAAATCATTTAAAAAGTACAAGCAACACGACTGTGTCCTCAGTGTGGACAAAAAGACCGAAGGGAAGTGTTAGTTTGTGCATGTCTGAGGCTGAAACTGCACTGCTGGCTTTAATTATACTTTTGCGTTAATGAGGACAGCTCAGGTGGTAGAGGCTGGCAGCTGAGCATCCTGATAAAACCTGAGGAGTGAATAAGAAACACACTGAAAAGGG
>NW_007578256.1:391267-393649 GCF_000690725.1 Stegastes partitus
AATCTCTGATTGCAGTTTCTTAAATGTGAATATGTTCTGGTTTATTTCCTCATTTATGACAGTAAACTTACTATCTTGGAGTTGTCGACAACATTAGACATCTGTCATGTTGGACTTTGGGAAAGCATGACTGAGATTTTTCACAGATTTCTGACCCTTCATGTCAGGTGACCAAACGTCCTGTTTTTCCAGGACGTCCTGTTTCACTTCCTGTCCTGGCCGTCCATGTTGTTTTTTATAAAGTGACTATAACAATTTTCTATCCATACAGAGGAGGCATACTTTAAATGTATTGAAATTATAAGGCACCTTTGAGTAAACTTCACGTATCATTTGAGTGCATCTCATTGCCGGGCCGAGTGTCCTGGTCATCCTAACTTTACGGACCAAACAACTGATTGGTTAATTGATAAAAAAAAAAATCTACAGATTAATCAGCAGTGAAACTAAGCCTTAGGTCCATTATCCATCCATCCATCATCTATACACCTCTTAATCCTCACTAGGGTCATGGGGGGCTGGAGTCTATCCCAGCTGACTCAGGGTGAAGGCAGGGGACACCCTGGACAGGTAACCAGTCTATCACAAGGCTACACTTAGAGACAGACAACCAAGCACACTCACATTCACATCTATTGACAATTTAGAATCACCAATTAACCTCAGCATGTTATTGGACTGAAACCTGAGGTGCAGCTCTGAAATCTCTCTAATGATTTACCTCAGCTTCTATTCTCTACATGTGAGATGAGGTTTAGAGAGTGACCAGCTAACCAACAACGACTAAAGGAGCTCTACATTCTGTTGGAGGAAGTTTTCTATGTAAACTTATGTAAAATAACCTGAGTGAGTACTCTTCACTGACATGGACTGTGCTTTAAATTGAGAGCTTTTTGAAACGGGTCTGGTTAGAAGGTGAACTGCTTTACCTCCCACTCTGTCATGAAGTTCTTCACCTCCTCGGGAGCTGCAGCTTTATGTCTCCTGAACTCGTCTTTCACATACTGGTCGCCGAGGGCTCGCAGGTCTATGGGCAGGAACCGGTGCAGCACCAGGATTCTTTTGTACAGAGAGCGGACAGCGGACACATGAGCAGCGGCCGCCATGAGCTCAGGAAGGCGGAGAAGACTTTCTAACCGTGAACACTAACGACGTCCAGCAGCTGTCATGTAGCCCCCCACAGCAGTGACATACCTAACGCTCACAAAAACAGCCTCACATTCACAAGGAGAGTTACTCAACACATGCCCTTGTTTATTCCGGAAATGCCTTCTTCTTCTGGTTTTAAAAGTAGCTGACATGCGCAGTGCCGCCCTCTGTTGGACTGGTGCTGTACTGCAACAAGACTGAGGCCGCATCAGAATTAGAATCAGAAATACTTTGTTGATCCTCTGGGGAAACTCAGCTTAGACAGTAAATTGCTGCACAAGTTTAGCTTTAAGGCCAACAAGAATAATAAAGGTAAAACATATATCTTTTTCAATCTCAGGTATGCATTTATTTTATAATTTCTAATAATGAATCAGTAATAATAAGAGTAATAAAAATCTGCTGTTTTGACTCAACATTAGATTCTTGAGTGGAGCAGAAAAGGCCATGACAAATAAGTCAAGGTTTATTATAGATTATGTTGTGCATACATTTCTTTAATAACTTACTAATTTTTTAATAAGGAATCTGTGAGGGTCATAGACTGTGTTCACTGGGTTTTCGGTATTTTGTCTGTCTGTGTTTTGGTGGGTGTGTCTCTGCAGGCTGGGCGGAGCCGATCAGGAGACACGCCCACGCTGGCAGCTGTGGCTCATCAGCGGTGCCCTGCTTGTATACTGGCGTCTCACAGAAGACCGACGCCAGAGGATTGTGATGCCTACCTCGGGGTACAGACAAGCCACGAGCTGCTACACCGTGCGGAGCATTCTTGATGTTCTCTCGCTTCGAGTTTATGGTATGTTTCTCTGCCTGTTTCCAGTTCTCCTCCTCGGCTCCGGCACACCTCCAAACACTCCAGCGTTTGTCACCCACGGGAATTCCCGACCACGGACACCTTCACCGGGAGACCCTTCACGAGAGCACCCCCCCACGAGCACCGGACCCCTGCGCACCACCCCGGCTTCCCTCGTCACGGCTCCCTCTCTGCACCGGGAAAACCCTCACGGACCAAGGCGCTCTCAGGCACCGGCTCTTCGTGCACCACCCTCGGGACCCCCCTTCCTCGGATCACGACACGGAAGACTCCACTCCTCCCTCTCCACGACTGACATCCCTGCACCAGATCCCACCACCGGGTTATTCCCCACGACCGGCACCCCTTCACCGGACTTTGTTTCTGCCTCCTGGTGCCCATCACTCCACCACCTTCCCTAATAAATCCTGTTTCCTTTA